>NC_137651.1:13102220-13282220 GCF_963422515.1 Blennius ocellaris
TTACTCACATCTGGTTTTGGAATACTCAAACCAGAAGTAATAAATGCAGTATCTCACATGTTGCTTGCTGAAGAAAAAAAGATCATCACTACACTTAAAGACCAACAAGGATAAAAACACATGTCTGTACAATTACTCATAGTACTTGTGTATATAAGGTATATGCTGGCATTCATCTGTTGGGATAAGGGTTTGTATTAGACATCGGCAAGATCAGAGTTTCAATACTGAGGAAAAGTTTCAGCGCCAGAAATTCACTGGTATCCTGCATCTTTTTTTTAGTAAAAGTTATTAAAGCAAGCAAGTGGGGAGTAGGAACTACGGACAATAGCATATTGTGACTCAAAAAATAAATGTCATTGCATAATTGCATAAAAGTTTGAATATGTTGACCAACGGTTTTGAAGATCATGGTACATTCCTGGACCATAAACCTTGTCTTCAATATATTATAATAGGTGAGGTAGTGTTCCAAATTAAAAACATTGGACCAAAGCATATGTCACAGCATGTGTTTTCTTTATAACTTCACCAGCAGCACACAATGTCCTGGTCTGAGCGGAATGCCACACAATGTATGTTGGATTGTTGTGGCGGGATTCTTTTCCAGTTGAGAACTCAGCAACACCCTATTAAATGCATAAAGGAGAAAAATAAGGAGCAGAAAATCCTTAGAATCATTATTTCCAAAAACAGGGAGCATGCTGTGCTACAACAGTCTGTCAGGTAATGTTTTGATCCACCAACGGGTGATTGAAACTACGCTGCTTTCACCATCTCAGTTGGTCGATGAAAATGTCGGCATTCTCACATCCACAATGATGCAACAAACCTACACAAGCCTGCTTCATCCTGTCTACTCACTGCTACTCGCCATTTCCCTTGATGCTCGTCAGATAGTTTGTTATATACCTTGATTCCTGCAGCAAAACTCATGTAGAAAGAAAAAAAATCTTCCCAACAATAACAACACTAAAACATGTGGTGTTTTCATGTTCAGCACAGGAAAGTGGGTGGACTGAGCCACGTGTTCGCAATGCACAAACCAATTTTACTCACCCAAACAGTATGGAAGTAATGTTTTTCCTGTCCATATCGATGGAAGAAGTGGATAAAATTGGGATCACAAGTTGTTGAGAGGAGCAGCCACTGCGTCTGCTTTATTCTGAGTGATTGCTTCACGATCACGATTGCTCACAGAAGCAGGAGCTGCTGCACACGGTGCAGTAATATGAAGAATTCTTCATGACTTGTTCAAAGAACGAGGAGAATACACTCCATGCGGCAAAGGCACTCAAACACTCATTGTTTGTCACACTGGAGGGCTCGGGTACTCATCGTGGAATGAGTTTAAAAGAAAAGAGCATAGAGGAGGCAGCGAACGACAACTGCCTCTGAAAAAATAAAGCACGACACTGAAGCAGTCACGGGGCATCCTGGGACGTGAATCTAAGATATGAGACAATTCGTTTCTTGGCCTCGCTTTGACTCCAGCTTCCTTTGTTTCTCCTGCCATGTTGCAGGATTCTGGAAGTGTAGCATTCCTCACAAAGCAATGCCACAAATCCTTTTTTTTATCATTAGATGTGGCAGAGTCATCTGATGGTTGAAGGAGACGTCTCACGGTGGAAGTTTAATCACTGCAATCAACCACTGAAGCTGCCTCCAGGAACACGTTGGCTATATTTGGAATGAAATGCATACCCTTTCTGCTATATATAACATCTCCCATGAACTTGCACAGTACAGGGTGAATAGTGTGAGAAGCAAATTTGGTATGGATCAATAAAGCATTGCACATTAAAGATGCATAAATGAGCTCCCTTTCATAACAGATGAAGCTTTGAAAATGATTTGACTTACTTCGCCAGGAGGCCAAATTAGGTCACTATGACTGTTTATTGCAAGTTTTTTTTGTAATATTTTTGTATTATTTTTCCTTCTTGTAAAGGATGTGTTTTAATTAGTGAATAACTGATAATGCAGGATTAATACTTTCAATTGTGGGTCTATTTCTTTTTTTTCTCATCTTTTATTGAATGTATCCTGTCTTACACCACTCGTGAGCTAGAATAAGCTTCAGCCCCCTGTAACCCTAAGTTGGATAAACTAGGTATGGATGGATGGATAATAACACATATATTGTTCTTACTTATGCAAAACAATTCAACTGATTCCATCTATTTTCAAAAGCCCTCAAACTCAAGATCAAAATTGAGAACCATCTCATTGTGAAACAAGACAGCTAATTGCCATTATGTGGCAGGTACATAGATTTTTTTTAATTACCTAAGTGTTTTTTCTTTCTTTCTTTTTTAATGGTTAATTTAACTTTTTAGTTGGATGACTTTTCTCAATCTATAAAAGGCTCCTTACCTTTTATGTGACAAATCTAAAAATGACCAAATTTTGTGATATCCGCATTTCTCTTCTCCTTCAACATCTTTGGCTCAGTGGTTAATACACCAATTACGTGTGGCGTTACACACTGGGAACACAGATTCATTACTGCTTTACACAGGCTTTGACATTCCCGCAGCCATCAACCTTGACGACATTGCTCTCTCTCTGTCGCTGACCTCAATATTCTTCCCTCTATCCATTCAGATAACTCCAATGCTTAGCAGGGGCCTGTTTTTCTCCATTCCTCCTCACCTCATTCTTTATCAAGCCTTATTTGTCAAAACCGCTCACACTGTCATCCATCATATTAATTAGCTTCTGTGTCATTTTTCTCATCATCATTCACATGTCTGTCATTGATCTCTATCTATTTTATTCAAGAATCTTTAATTGTCTCCATCCATTATTAGTGTTAAAGGAATACACATAATAAATGTGGGTGATGAATCTCTAAAATATCACTATTTTCCAGGCTGTTTCTGAGACATTCTTGACTGTGCTTCCATTAAAAACTGAAACACTAGGGCCAGTCAATCCTGTATTATTATATATTTTACTTGTATTTAAAAAGTCAGAAAGTTAAGGCAGCATGGAGATAATTTCAGAATTTTGTTGAATTAGTTAAAGTTTTGTGGATTTATATGGAAAACAAAGTTCTCCTGCCTTGCTGTTGTGACGACCCTGTGGGCAACCTTGTCTGTGTGGGAGAGTGATGGGCGGAGCCGGCCTGCCATGGAGATTCACTTCACCTCGTCTCTGGAAGCATGTGGCACTTTTCCTGTCTCTCTGTCTCTCACTCTCCCCTCCAGTTTCAACAACTTTTAGTTTTGCTTTGATTGTACTTTGCCTGGTTTTGTTGTTTGTGAAATTAAATCTATATCTTCTTCGTCCAGCCTTCGGCTAAGTAGAGGCCTCATTATTTGGATGTCTATCCATGCTCTAGTTGTAGGTGTTACAGTCAATCCATTCAGTTTCATTCAGAACAATTATGATTCAGCACCTGCTAAAAATGCTCAATTATCCATTGAGAGCAATTTGGGCTTCAGCATCTTGCTCAAAGGCACTTCAACAAATGGTCCCGGGGAGATGAGGAATCA
The DNA here is from genome assembly GCF_963422515.1 of Blennius ocellaris. NCBI lineage: Eukaryota > Metazoa > Chordata > Actinopteri > Blenniiformes > Blenniidae > Blennius > Blennius ocellaris. The sequence goes on from NC_137651.1 coordinate 13,105,721, forward strand.
TGTTCAAGTTGACTGGCTCTACCAGCTGCGAAATCTGATTCATTTTCATCATGCACCTTTTGTGATGACAAAGTCATTAATTCATTAATTCATTCACTTAAGGCAACTGAGAACATTCTTATTTCATGTCTAAATAAGTTTTGCTTCTCATTGAAATAGAAAAAAAAATGCAGTTAATACATTGTCATTTTTTGTGAAAAGCACCTACCAACAGTAGTTGTACAAATCTGGTGTACTCTTTTCATCTCTGTCTGAACAATAGGTCGCCCGTTACTGATCAAACACAGATGACAAATGCTCAAAGTGTCCCTGAATGCTTCTCTAGCAAACATACTTCTTGACATCTGCCTCTCTGTTAAGGTGCTGCTCATATAATAGAGAGTAAAGACATAAATGCTGCAGAGAATGTGTCTTTTGGTTTGACTTTCATTTCAAAAGTTGTGACTGTGGTTTATTTTTTTAACAACTTAATTGAAAGTAGTGTAAATCATTTAAGGAACCGCAGATGCCACATAACCTTCGCCAATGAATGTTGGGCTGAAGGTTATGTTTTTGTCTGTATGTCTGTATGTCTGTCTGTCTGTCTGTCTGTCTGTCTGTCTGTCTGTCTGTCTGTCTGTCTGTCTGTCTGTATGTATGTATGTATGTATGTATGTACTTTACCAACTTTCCGCAAAAAACTATTAACCCAAATTGCATAAATGGTTCAGGGATGATTTGTCATCATCTCAGGACTAATTCATTTGATTTTGGGATTGACCAGATCCTGGGGAGGTAAGATATTTACTCCATCGTAGACCTGCTGGAGCGCCGCTGTGAGCCGTCACTCAGGGCTGAAGCTGCCGTTGGCTGTCTGCGAGCACACTGCTTACCCTGCTACCCGCCCCCTTTCTCCACTCTCAGCTAATCACATAACACCTCACTCTAACGGTGCGTTCAAGTAACACAAAAGAATGGAAACCAACAGAACATGATTTAACCATAACATTGCAAAGAGGCAGTTGTGAAGGTATTTGCTCTCCCCAGTAAGTTTTGTACATACTATACCATGTTTTATTACGCGTAAAACCCACATTTTAGAATCGGGACATTTTTGGCTTTGCAGTAGTTAGCACTCTTACTTCATGGCAAAAGTACCCCAGTTCAGGCTTGTGGTCTTGCATTTGTGTGTTCTCTCTGGGTGCTCTTGTTCTCTTCCACAACCCCACAATATACATTAAGTGTTACAACAATGCTCTCTCTCTCTCTCTCGATTAGATTATTTATGAAATACAATTAAGAAGTAATGTCTCTCTCTCTCTCTCTCTCTCTCTCTCTCTCTCTCTCTCTCTCTCTCTCTTTGTTAGCCTCATGATGGACTGATCACTCCCTGTCAATCTAACTTACTTCTCCCAAACTCTCAATCTACAGCCACAAAAATGTACTGTTCAAATTCTTTCAATCATAATGCAAATGTTTGCTGAAAGAGCCTCTAAACGATTTTGATGTCGCACATTTTACTTGGCAAGATACATGTTTTCAGAAACCGTCTTAAGACGTCTGCCGTACATTGTTGGTGTACTTCGAGCTTCAGTCCCGGTTTTGTCTTCGAACATTCAGTTGCATTCCTTTACATGCACTTGTATACAATACACGCACGCTCAATCACGCACACACACACCTCTTTGCCCCCAGAGCAGCTGGAGTGGTAATCTTTGAGGATAATGCAGCTTTCTGATGCTTTTCCAGATTAATCCCAGTCCTCATCATCACTCCAGGTGACTCTTTAAAGCTTGAAGGAGAAATCAAATGCAAGTGCGAATATATTAATTCTTTGAGAGAGGTTGAGAGACGGAGGGAAAAAAAGAATAAGTATGCATCTTTGTTGCACTATGCACTGCTTGTAGATATGCATTATCTGTCAATCTATTTGATCCATGAAGACAATAACAGCTCACAGTCTTCTCTGATCTTGATATGCCATTTTGATGACTGTGAGTATTTATTTCAAAGCTCCCTTTTAATATGCTGTATATTGCCCTTATTGAAACCTGACAAAATACAATATTAATCAAACATATTGGGGCAATAAGAATGAGCTATTGCCATACTTAAAAGCAGATATGATATAGTCTCAGTGGTACTGTAGTGGTAGTTGAACTGGCTTTTCTTTTTCTGTTGAATGCATTTTAGTTATCTGTCTTGATCACCTGCATTTATATGGAGAACTTTCAAATTACCTGCACCTCGAACTCGTTCAAAGAGCCACACACAGGTATTGTGCTACCCTTTCCAATGCTTCCACCCCAGTGGTGATTTTGTGTACGGACTAAGATTATTTTTGAGTTTGAGTATTGAACTGCTGAGTAGCCGTAGTTAAGTTGTCAGCCATTTTGTTTTCACTGAAGCAGCAGTTGTGAGTCACGTGTGTCAACTTCACCTGGATGTTTGTTACAAAGAGAACATTTGTCTGTAAGTACAAAATATGTGTTGTTGAAGTGAAGCTTCTGATATGATCTACACAGCATTCATATGTCATTCATGTGGTAACGATTTTAAATGGGAGAATATAAAAGGTTCAACTTAGAAGCGTTCGGCCCCTTGGAATGTTTAACTAAACTTCATCTCATGATGGGAGGGCAAAATAAGTATCCAAAGTTTTACCGATACGGCAAAATAGTTTGTATGGTATTATAAGTTACAACCCACCTTTCAGGGAGACCTCACTTTGGTCCTGCTTAACCACAGTAAAAAAAAATTATTGATACCTGTGATCATATGTAAAGATAGCTGAAAATTGAACTTTAAATCAAGAGTTCTGGCCCCACAGTCATGTTCTGCTGGGAACGTTTCCATCACAATAGAAAGACCCGAGCTCACTTTCAGGTTATGGGCCTTTCTTCATGTTCTTCCTCTGGATGTGTTTGTTTTCACTGGGTGTGTTGGATTTCACTCAGTCTAAAGCCAGCCATATAAAATACACACATTGGTAATTCCAAACTGCATACATTTCTCTATGTTTGAACTCTGATGGACTGGTGACCTGTCCATGGTGTACCTGGCATTCTGGCCATTGTTAGCTGGGACTGGTTCCAGTACCCCATAACCTCAGGTTGGATTTGGATGTATGGATGGTTGGTTCACCTCTGTAACCAAGCTTTCATTCTGACCACCTCAAGTTTGATACCAAGGCTGATGGTGATTAAAAACTGTGTTGATGACAGCCTTGAAATAAAAAAAAAAACCCAAAACAAACAAACACATGGTTTAAAATATGTGTATTGTAATATCATATATATCCTTCAGCATCACTTGACCACAGTGAGCCTGCAACTTTACGCAAACGCATGTGGAAGCCGAGCAGACGTTGAAAATAACACACACTATGAATTTAGTACATTTGCCATTATACAATAAAAGGTGTACTTTATAGATTGGGAAAAAATGCTGGGATCAATATGCGTTACTTGTTTCATCGACACCCTGCAATGTGATATACTTTACTTCTTAAAATAATGCTTGCACAGTTATGACTTCATCTGTTCTCACTGCATTTAAAAAGGTGGTGCCAATCAGCTCAGCCTTTAGCAGATATGCTGTTGAGAATATTTGTGAGCCATTTCCTCAGATGGCTCACCGCAATTTTGGTGGCAGACTTGTCCTTGATTTTCCGGCAGTTGAATATTTGATCATTCGAGCTGCATTCAGAATCTGCTGGGTTTCAGGGAGCTGGACTGGTTCTGCCCCACATGCCCATGTTGGGAAGAGGAGGAAGTGCTTTCTCTCCTTATGCCATGTGCTATTGCTTACATTCTATCTGTCACTACGTTAAGGAGAAACACCATTCAACCAAACCAATATGAACCAGAATGTGACCCAGAATCAGAAGCTCCTCAAAAAGTTTTGACTCTGTTGCTACAGCAGGACATTTCAGAATGTTTGTAAAACAAAATATTGTGTGTCTGAATATGTTAATCAGCTGCACTGAATGTTTTCTTTACAAAGAAATGTGCTGTTTTAACAGCAAATAAATTACTATCCAGACCAGCCTGAGTGACTATGCACTTCTCTAACTATATGCAAGATATGTCCCCTTTAAATTTAGATTTTTGATGGATCATCTTGAATATTGAAATTTTTTTTAAACCAAAATTCTGATTTATTTGCTAACTAACTCGTCGAATTCAATATGTTCATTATTTTAGAGCTCAGAGCATCTTTCACGCAAGAGATCGCAAGAGAATGACCACCAAAGTGTTTCCAACACATCTTGTGTAAACCGCCCCTAAATGCACACAGATACATGATTTGAATTCTCATGTTCATGTGTGATATCACTAATGATGACTTTCTTAGGGAATCAGCCACAAAACACAGTGAAAAGCACAATTTTATTGCATCAGGGAGCAATTTATATTCTTTTTGCAGAATCAGGGCCAATGTGGGCAAAGCTCTTAATGAGCATTAGGACAAGTAAAGACGTCAACTTGTTTCCACTGGGGAAGTCAAAAATGGGGCAAATGATTCCAAAACACACTCCAAGGAAAATTAAAGATGTGTTCGATTGTGTGATACTATTTGTATCATGCCTATTAAAGTTGTGGCGATATCATAATAGTTTTTGCTGCTGCTTATAATGTTGAAGTGAATATCTAGTATCATGACGGCCCTATTTGAGACAGTGCAAACATTACTGTACATTGTTGAAACAATACTTGACAGACTGTTGTAGCACAGCATGCTCCCTGTTTTTGGAAATAATGATTCTAAGGATTTTCTGCTCCTTATTTTTCTCCTTCATGCATTTAATAGGGTGTTGCTGAGTTCTCAACTGCAAAAGAATCCCGCCACAACTGAATGCAGGCCTGTTGTTGGCACTGACACTGACACTTGTACCAATACATCTAGAGAAACAACACTTATGTATCGCACATTTTTAGCTTGACATTATACTCCACTTTGGCTCGCATTGTTGAAACTATCTTCACTTGGTTACGGATGTTAGATCTTAGTGTTTAATTTATAGTTCAAGTGCAACAATCACTGCGTAACAAAGCCAGTGCTTTAAATGTTGACATATGATAGACTGCCACGTTAGGCAAGAATTGAAGTGCACTTGCATGTGTTAACCCATATGGCGTAGGTGTAAAAGCAAGTGCAAAACGGTTGAGTGAGATGTAATAGATCAATTATAGGTTGTTGACAAGGAACATTACTGGTGTCATCATTTTGAAAGCAGATATGCCAGTCAAATTGATGCATCCGTCAGTTCAAGAAATGGATGCACAGCTCCACCAAAAGAGGGAGATGATGGAGGATTTAACATCTGTGAAGATAAAATAATAAAATATCAGTTGTTCTGTTTTTATATCTATACTAACCAGCATTATAACATTATGACATTATACAGAGAGAGAAGCTTTTGTTAGGTAATTATTTTGAATAATCTGACATACAGTTATGCTTTTGCTGCCAAATATTGGGAAAGGAAAGGCTGCAACACCACTTAATCAGCTACAGCAACCCAAATCATAACAATAGCACTGTAGCATGTTTCAGGCAACCCTTTGACATATGACTTCAGAAAAGTAAACAAGTTAAGCAAGTTTGGATGGAGGCACAACACGATTGATCAACATGTGTATTATCCCTCATTTATAAAGAAAATATAAATTTTTTATTTTGATGCCGCAAAAAGTTGATTATAGCTTGACTCGTTCATAACTGTATATCCTCTTTTATAGCTTCACTCAGGCTAAGGTTGCAGTGTCCCAGAGCCTTTCCCAACCAACAAGGAGCAGAATCTGGCAGTGCAATGACAGGCCAACTCAGTGACAGACAACACAGACAAATCCATCTCTGAGCAAATCAGAGCAATCACTTCACCCAACACAACTCTAAAGATTGTGAGAGGAAACTGTAGTGAAGCTATGCAGGCACATGAGGACTGTACAAACTCCATATAGAAAGGCGTAAAAGCAGGAACACAATCTCAAAAAAGGGATATTAAAATTAAAAAGGGAAAGTAAAGGTACAACAATTAAAAAAGTTGTGCATTGGGAAAAACTGTACTGTAAGAATAATGTGCAGAAAAAGCAAAAGTTGTATATGGAATGTAAATGAACTCTTCCGAACTTATTTCTTTATGACTGCCCCTCTCTCCCTCTCACTGTTATTTGCAGATCTATGCAAACTATAAGAAACACGATTTTTGGAATATTCAATAAATTTCAACTGCAATCAACTGAATAAATTAGCCCAGACACTATTAGGCAATATATCTTGTGACAACTTGGCTCTCGCTTCATATATAATCATCCAGGGCATGCTTTAATCCCAAAAAGAAAATGCTAAGCTATCTTTTTTTTTTTTTTTTTTTTTTGGTATGATTGTATCTCATCCACCAGCAACAAAGAGGTTTGTTAAGTTAATTTAAAGCTGACAGTCTTATTGTATTAAACTAATTGTGTTCCCCAACTCTGAGTTCATTTCAAACATTTATTTTGGAAGGAAGTGGTAGTACTGAGTATCTTCAGGGAAAGGCCAAACATTGTTGCATCAAAATCCCAAAACTCACCTTGTATTTTTATGTACAAATGAACCACCTACTCGACTGCACCTCTCCTCTTATTCATGCAATCTGAACTTGGCAACAAATGCCAGATACTTAAAAACGAAAACACTCAATGCAGCTCTACTACTTTTAAAATGAAAAGAAATATGAAGGCATTATGTTTCGCTATCTTCACAGTACAAAGTGCTTATACAGCACTTACACAGTACTAGTGTCTTACTTTTGTGACTTCTAGCGTGCAGTTATTTATCTGTTCTCAATAAAGTGGCATTTCCATTTTCCTTGTCAATGCTGTATACATTTCCTCTTGTTTAACAATTGCACTCTATTGTCTCCGATTAATAAACTTGAATTGCTTCCTTAAGGCTATAGAAGGTTATAATTTTTGTTTAAGGCATCATTGGCCCATAAAATAAGATGTTATTGTGTTTGAGCTATTGCAAAATTGGTTCCTCTCTGTTATGTAATGTCACTAAATTCGCTTGAAATGAACAGATGGAAACTGCTTCTCTGTCCATCAATTATGATCATATTATTCTGCCAAAAGTGTGTTCTGCTACTCTGCATCAAAAGTATTCGTGATCTTTACAGGATTTAAAGAAATTGCAACAGTCTTTACCACGAGTGAATAAATAATTATATTTTACAAATAGAATACATAGATTAATTCCAAAGCTGACATTGAATTCAGTAAGAGATTGTTTGCGGTATGATGAATGCATTGTCTTTCATGCCTGACATTTATATGCTATATAACTGACAGTATAGCACTATAGTGGGAGACAGCAGTTAAGAATGAAACATGCATGCAAATTAATTTTACATTTATGCAACTGCAAAAAATACACTGAGAAACACCTGCATGCCTCTTTGTCTCCCTAATGTTCCTCTGCTCTAGTGATGTTGGGCCTCTCTCTCTTTGTGTCTTAATGTATGTGCATGTGTCTGATATAGATGAGAAGTGACTGTGATGTCTCCAGGTGTCATAGATAGAAGAGGGGTGATGACTCTCCCAAATGGACAGCCTGAAGCAACCCTCATCCAGACTCTTATTTGCATTCAAATTCATAACTTGTTTGTCTAAAGGTGTGTGTGTGTGTGTGTGTGTGTGTGTGTGTGTGTGTGTGTGTGTGTGTGTGTGTGTGTGTGTGTGTGTGTGTGTGTGTGTGTGTGTGTGTGTGTGTGTGTGTGTGTGTGTGTGTGTGTGTGTGCGCGCGCGTGTGCGTGCACAAGTAGATGATATTCCTGCAGGTTGTTCAAGTTATCTGTGTAATATAATGCATTAAAGGCATTTAGTGTTCCTTTTGTTATGTTTTTTTGTATGTAGTGTATACCTGTGTGGGTATATATTTATTTGTAGAGTGGCTGAGAAAATGCAAACAGGTGAGAAGTTGTGGGCACTTGTCAAACAGGCACGCACACGCGTCGCGAGGTGTCAGTTTGCAAATTAGTTTCTCTCCTCTGAGTTGACAGAATTGACAAGCCCTTTATGAAAGGCATAAACAAGGTTTCTCATTGCCCCCCCCCCCAACTGACAGTCTCTCCATGCTTTCAACTTAAAGCTTCAAATCTCTTGCTAAGCTGATGAACCAAGTGCTTCTGTGTTCCGAGTGCCCACTTATCTGTTGGACTCGTACTTAAAAATTACTCCGATTGCATCATCAGCTTTTTATGTTGGCATTATTTTTCTGAAACAAAAAAGTCAAAATGATGCTGTGCAGACATACAAATGAGGCATTCAAGTACCTGGCGATCCTGAATGCTGATACAAATGCTGTGTGGCATGCTTCATCTGTGCTAAACGTGAGGGGTCATTCACTGTTTTTGTGAATGTTTATACAAGAAATGGGAAAATAGTCAGGCCGTGAACTCAGTCCAAATATGAACATACTATAAAAGAGGAGTCTACAAATGTAACAAAACAACATACCTTTTATGCTGAGGATTGTTAGAAGATAAGATTCATTCATTTACTTTTACTAATACAAATCTACCACCAGCTCCTTGGTAACCTAACTAAGTAAGCTAAATGGATATTATGACATCCAATCTGGCTCTCGTATAACCAAATAATTAAAATCTCTCAGATCAAATCAAAAAGCATTCAGTAAAAATGTTCAGCCAGTTGCAAATTAATATTAGTTGAACACACCCATTATTTTACACTGGTTTATATTGGTTACTGAAGTGAGTTTCAAGTATAATACCGGCAAACACATTACAGTAGAGTGAGTCATTCAGTCACTTCTAAATTGCAGTAGTTTTCAGCACACACACTCCCAAAAGTCGGATGCGATTTTCAGCGGCCATGTGCAACACCAGTTCCTGATAGAAACCGTTTTGTTAATGAATGGGGACGAGGAGCTGCGACAAAACAGCTGAGATCCACCGCCAACATGCAGACAGCTCTTATAAAAGGTAAGCGTATGTTTATTTATGGGCTGTGAATTCATCTCCGGCACTGATGAGGCAGGCTATCGTCGGTTACAGCTAACAGCTGCCTCAGAAATCAGCACAGAGTAAGAGAGAGACAGAGTGAGAGGGTGCTTTTTTTTCTTTCTTTGGCTATGCAAGAAATTACAAATTCACATAAACTTGCAGCAACTGTTGTGTGAAATTTCTGTGAAAAGAAGTTTTGCATCTATGTTGCATTACTTTCAATCTCTTCTACATCAAATTGATCCAGTTCAAGGTCGTTCCCTTCATCTCAGCTTTTTCTTGTTTTACACTTTGTTCCCAAAAGTAGCATGACACTTTTGAGTCTAGTCAACATGAAGCTGATTTGTTGTACCACATTTCTGCATATTTGTCTCATTTTCTGAGTCATATTTTGCATTTCGCTTCAATATTGAACATTTCATTTGTAAAATTGGTTCTTTCTGCAATGCCTCATTAGAGTACATATTTCTACAAAAAAAAAAAAAAAAAGGAAATCACTTGTGTGCGTCAAGCATGCATCAGCAGGTGATATTTAGGATCAGAGCAGAAGAGGAACAAATTGAGTCAAATCTCATAAGACTTGCCTGCAAAATAACAGTTTATATACATATATTTTACGCAGAACACATTAGTTTTCTACACAGTTATTCTTTGAAACAGCTTGACTTCAAATTTTACAACTGCACATGCACTTACATTTGCATCGAGTACGTGAGCAATTGAACATGTGTGTATGTGTGCGCTTTTTTGAGCGTGCATGTTTGCTTACCCCTGTGTCTGTATGCCCGTCCCTCTATCCACCAGTAATGAACAGCCAGTTAATGAAGGAGCCCTTGCTCCTTCCATTTCACCAGCCAGGAAATAATTACCTTGAGTCTGAAGCCATTCTCCATCTGTACCACACTCTACAGCTTCATTTAGCTGCCATCTCTCTAAAAATCCAATTCTTCCTCTTCCTCTCTCTCTCTCTCTTTCTCTTCCTTCCTCTGCTATTCCATCCTCTCATCATGTTCCTCCACTCTCACACCTTTCCTGCCTGTCTCTCTTGCTTTAAATATGATGAATTAATTTACTCAATTTAGTGGCAGATGATTGTAAGAGGGATCTGGCTTTTGATAGTTTAATAAAGCTGTTGAGTAGAGTTTTGTCTTCAGACTTGTGTGTGTATGTGCGTGTGCTTATGTGCGCATCTGCACTCGTGGACATATTCATTAGAAGAATGATATCCTCTACACCCCAGAGGATAAGCAGGGCTCCTTTATATACCTCCCTCTCTTTTTTTTAATCCAAATGTGCTTTAATTATATATGCTTGTATTATTCATCAATATGGTCAGTCCATCTCCATGTCTGTTTTTTGTGCACTCTTCTTCTTTAAACCCAGTCTCTTTGCTCCAGTTCATTATTTCACTGCCTTACTTGTTGCAGCCCATTCTTTTTTTTGCCATCTTGTTTAGTCGGCATGATTAAATAAGTGTCTGTTGAACTGTTTAAGGAGCAGATGGGCTTATAAATCGATGCAGAGATGTTTGCTTCTTTCAAGGTATCACATGTTTTGCAGATCTTTTTTGGCTTTTTCGGATCAGCTTGTTTTCAGCGTTTTACAAGGCAAGAGTTATGCCCACACACAGACTCATGCTGCATTGCTCCAGTCACTCTAAGTGAGAGTCATTAAACAAAAAAACCAACATGTTTCCTGCTGAAAATGTTCACTCTCATTACACTCGCATCAGGAGAAATGAATATAGTTTGCATTCATATTCAACAAAGAGGAAACGGAAAATGGAGACAGTGAGGGAAAGATGGACATAAGTACCTACAGTGGCTGATAAATGTGTCCCTGCGTGTGTGTACATTAACCCTGTAATGCCTGACCCCAGAAAAAATGGTCAGAAAATTCTGATTTTTTAAATCTGGAACCTATATTAGGCCCTTACACATAATCTGAAAAAAAAATTCAAAAAAATTATTTGCAAATATGTTTTTCATTTTGTATCATAAATGATACATTGGGCATTACATGCAGTTCTGGCAATACAAGAAAAACGTCAGCCTCTTTAGGCCTCTTTCTTTTTCTTTTATTATGAACAGTGGTAAGCATGAATACATCAGTTAAGGCTATTTAACTAGAACATTAGCCTCTTATTTTTTCAAAATGCTACCTTTTCCCGTAACTTTTCCTTGTATTATGAACAGTAGTAAGCATGAAAATAGCAGTTCAGGCAATACAACAAGAACATCTGCCTCTTCATTTTTTAACACTGTGACTGTTTCACAAGACATTTCTTTTATGATGCCATGTGGTAATAATGGAAACAGTTTCTATCCTTGTTCAGGCAGAGATGGACGTTACATTTTCCACAGCGCATATGGGGAAAGTGTCCTGTGCAGTGCTTGCACCTTTGTCGCTTTTCCCAGGATGAGAAGTGGTTAACCATATCTCTCCTCACATCTGGAGGCACACTGGTGGATCGCCACCTCCTCTGTGGTGGTGGTGGTGATGTTGGTGACTGTGGTGGAGAGGACCACCAGGACCATGGTCCACCAACCCTGACTTTTGCTTTTACTGCACTTACCAGGGAAATGCTAACCCATGCCTGAAATCTTCTCAGGGGCAGGACATTTTTCTCTAGGCCTTCAGGTCTCTTTGGTACAGGGACCAAGTATTGGTGAGTGCCACTGTGGCACTATGCCACCAGATGTACAAGTACCATCTTCTGGTTTTGAAACTATATTTGTACAGGGCAGACTGCATATCCATAAGATCTGCACCCCCCCCCCCCCCCCCCCCCCCCCCCCATGAATCTGTTGTGTGTTTCCACGATGGATGGTCTGGGAACCAAGACATATTTTTTGATCTTCCCAGTGTTTCAAGTGGTCTTGTGGAGTGATGCCCACAAAAGAGGACACCAGGTTGACGGGTTTGTTGTCACACCACCTTACAACTATTACGTTGGGTTGGTTGACTCTGTCATCCATGGACCCTCTTCCCTGTTTCCTTAGGTCTTATTCATCCTTCATGCTGTACCCTTCTACCAGAATTGTTTTGTTGCCCGTGACCTTATTAGACCCTCCTCTTCCAACCCATCATCAAGAGTTTTATCTTCCTCATTGCTGCTACTACTAGTACGAGAGTTCTCTCATTCAAAGCCTGCATTAGGGGCCCAATCTTATCCAAAACCTTATCATCTTCTGACATCAACTCCTCTACATCACTTGAATTGCCATCAAGTAAGCATAGGACATCTTAAACGCTGTACCGTTTAGCCATATAAAGAAATATAGGTTTATCCATTTTTGAGTGCAATTATTTGTTGTAAATATCACATTTCAATCTGTATTATGTGTAATTGATTGATCAAAACATTTTTGTGACACACAATGATCAATATAATGCATATTGCACCAAGAAATAAAAGATAATAACAATTGGGGGATTTACTACTAAATTCCATTTTTTACCTGTAGTATCAAATTTGAACACAAATTTTATGCACGATTTTACTATATACTAAAATGCAAAAAAGTAAGTAATTATAACTTGCTTCAACAGATTAAGTACTCATGTTAGAATGTTATTAAAAATTTCATAGAAAATGTCACTGGAAAATCATAAAAATTCCAATTTTCTTGACCCTGATCCAGTGAGTTGGGAACCATCTGAAAGTGCCCATCTTGGATTGTCCACTGTGCTGTGTCTGAATTGTTGTAGTGATAAAGGTATCCACCAGGGGGTAGAAGACAAGTATCAGATTGGCTACAAGAGGGTTTTGAGTGAAGTTTTTACCATAGGGTGATGCAATAGGCCTCAGAAATTGTTGTATCAAATTTGATGCATTTGGCATTATAGGGTTAAGAAATACTTCTTTCCTCTGGCAGGTGGGATAAAGAATGCTTGAATTGATGCCAAAATGGAAAGGTGTAGGCAAACAGAAGGTGGCACTGGTGCCATGCAAATGGATAAGTGAAGTAAAGCACAAGAAGCAACCAGTTAGTATGGTTGGCCTGCAGTAGAACTTACAATATCAGTTCCAATGGGGTGTTCAAAGGTGTATGCCTAAGCAGGTCACAGGGCCTTATAGAACTGGAAGTTTGGGTTTTTGTTGTGCTAAGCAATATGTCAAGGTTCATTCCAAGGTTCAGCTGGTTAAATGCCTCGAAGCAACTTTTTGACTTTTGGAGTTATCTGAAAGGTTTTCTTATTTTTGCTGTTTATGACGAGGGCAGTCATTTTGTAATTCTAGTCTTTATTTCATTAAGGTAATATCACACACATTCACCTGCTAGATTTTAGCTAAAACAATCTACCAAGCTCTGGTAATTGCATCGAATAAGCAGTGATAAACAGATTGCGCATTTGCAAGGTAATGCATTGGTAGTGAAATCACAATGGGCTGAATGAATGCCTCCTGCAGAGTTGTTTAGAGCCGGAGATGCAGCGACTGAGGAACTGCTGAACAGCATTCTTTATTTTTTTTTGAAAATGAAAAGCTTTTGTAAGAAGCTGATTTGCTGCATTCACACCATGTGTTGTGAAGAGGGTCTGTTGTGTGCCTTCCAAAGTGTTTTACCTTCTCTCTCCCATTCATTGGCTCACCTTTGTTTATAAAGTTTTATTTACGTTTTACGCTGTTTCATTTAGGTTTCAAATAGAAGGTTTGTCATTTGCCAGGCAGGACATACAAAAGGGATGCAAAGGCTTTTGTTGATACAGCATTCTGCCGTAGCCTTGCTAAATCCAACAACTAGACTCTGTAAACTGGCTGACAGTGGGTCCAATGAGAAGTACAGCTACTGCTACTGTATTCATTGCATTGGATTTCTAGCATTTTCCTTTCAGTAGGTGTTCAGTGCCAGTGCCATCTAAGTGAATGTCTTCAAAGTGAGGATGCAAATAGATTACTTCTGTACAGGAAGTGATCATGAGCAAAAATGTGATGAGAAATAAGGAGATGAACTAACTAACTAATTAACCAAACACCACTTCCACTGCCCACCTCAATTTGTTCACGAAGAATCCTTTCACCTTCTGGGGAGGAAAAATCAAAAAAAGATAATAAAACGCACAAACAAAGACTGTTCGGTGAGCTTGAATTACACGGTAAAAGCCTCCACAACTGCATAGTGTAGTATTAATAATGAACCATCCTTGAGTGGTGAAATGAAGAGATGAAATGCATCCAAACATTTGACTAAGCAATATGTTTGAAGTGCCAATGTTTATTTCACCAAATTATTGATCATTCATGATGGTTCATACATGGTGGTGAAACAAGGTGCTCTTACATATTTACATTGCATCAGTGATCAAGCACGATGCTTAATTACACTTGTGTATAAATGCCTGTTTGTGTGCACGTATGGGTGTACGTGCATATGTGTTTGTCATCTTCAGAACGTTGGACAGCTACACTTGATGGCAAAGTGACTTCTTTGGTACTTTTTTTGGAAAACAAAAGAGGCTTTTTAACGCACAGTGTCAGAATCCCTCCTGTTCACGGTCTGCAATCCTTTGTCTGTCATTGTCATGGCAACAAGTGTTTCACTAACCACTCCATAGCCTTTCAAATAAATCAGATATAAATTAATCAAAGCTCTTCAATCAAAGGTTTATAAGAACTTTGCTGAGCCTTTTACTGTCATGAACATAAAAAAGACGGAGCTCATTTGTATTAAACGTGCTGTAATTCATGAACATCATTACTTGTTGGTGAGGATTTATGACAATTTGTTGAAATATGTCCATTAAGCACACCACATATTATTTCTATTAAAGTAATATATTGATATAATATAAATAAAACATGTATTTGATACCCCCAGTGATGCAGTTTTAAGTATTTCTTCTTTCATAAAGTGAATGTTTGTATTCATCGACATACGCCAGGCAGACATACATTTTCGATTCCCTGGTATGTTATAAGCCATCCAGACCTCTCAGATCATGTGGACAATACAGGCGTTCTCTTTTCAGAACCAGAACCAAACATCCAACAAGCTTATTTTTACTTTTACACACGGAATATCTGGGACAAGCTTCTGGAAACCTGCAACTCTGAGTTTCCTCAAAACAAAGCTGAAGACCTTTCTGTTTGCTGTTGGCTCTCAGTCAAGAAAACACTCACGTTTTACTGCACTGTAGAGTTCCTATTTCCATTGTAGGTCATTATCTTGATTCATTTCTTTTGAGATTTCTTAAATAATACTTTGATGTGTTCATCTTTCCTGGTTTCTCATTCCTTGTCATTATTCCACGTTAGATGCTGTTCATGTCTGTTGATGTAAAACACTTTGAATTGCCTTGACTTGAGTGATTCAGTGGTTTACAGTTTTGTCTCACAGCGAGGAAACCATTTGATTCTTTTCTGAGTGGATTTGTTATTTCTCATTCTTGCTTAAATGCTTTGTGTTTTCATGTAAATTGTGTCATTCCCTCATGGTTCCTTAAGTCTCATGGCTTATGCTCGTCTATTACTTCATGACTTATGTGTATGTTCACTTTCATGTCTGTGTACACACGTCACTCCCCAATTCTCCAGTGTTGTCTTTTCTTACATCTCGCCAGGTCCTCGCTCCTTTTTTGAGCAACATAAAGTTCAATGGAGTGTGGTGGTTGGTTTGCCTGTTTTAGTTTGTTTATGCATGCATGTGCATATTTAATATTTTTGCACTTTTGGATCTTCTTCTGCCAGCTCTGACACTCACAGATGCAGTGGATTGTTCCAGTGTATGCATCTTTACAGTATGTAATGGATCAGGAATGAAAACAGATTATTATAAATCATATGAATGAAGTGTATCAGTAGCATCAATTCTTTCATATTATCTTGTATGGAACATCATATAGCTGTTTTATTCATATCAGTTGCAGAAATCACAGTGAACAAATTCCAAAGAAGATTTTTATCACGATTCTCTATTAACCATCATACAAATTAACACATCGATTTATACATTTCCTTCCATCTTTTCTACATGTGCCTCATTATGTAGGTGTGACCCTGACCGTGCCGTTGCAAAAAACCCCTCCTCAACCTGTCCTTCACACCCACAATTTTCCACCACTGACCTGACATAGATCTCTTTCATTTCTGTGCAGCACGGCCAGCATGTAATATTCTCTTCTGTCTTTTCTCTTTCGATCATTTCTTTGCCCTCGCTTTTATTCCTGCCTCCTTTTGTCTTCCACTTTTAACCTTACTTTATTTTAATGTGCTGTACTGTTATTTTTATTCGGTCTCTTTTAGAATACACCTCTCTCAGCACTCTTTCATATCCTCTGCAAACGTCCACGATACCTCCCACAAAAATTAAACTCAAGGGACGCTTGTGGGGGAGGCCTGTGTGTTTGGTATGTGCGTGCATGTAGGTGTTTGAAGGGGGCTGCTCATATTTCTGGTCTCGGTGCATGATTTATAGCTCGCGCCTCCTTGGTCCTCCTTGGTGAGAACTAACGCGTGTCTCCATGTATGCTCAGCATTGGAGAAATAATTGCTTTGTCTTGAGAAGGGGAATCAATTTAACAGCCGAAGACGCAGCTTTGGCAGAATTTAGGACTTCTGAAATTACAATTAATGATTGTTGGTTATTGATGATTTTAATATGACTCATACAACAGTCAAGATAAATCAGTGACTGCACTTATGAAATAGATTTGATGGTTCAACGGTGTATTTCATGCCCTTATTTGGAGAAGAAATTATTCCTTCTGCCAGTGTTTACTAAACACTTGTCCTTGATTTCTGGAATAAAACACCATTGAAAGAATGCCATTCCTCTTAAGAGTGTTTACCAGCTGTGTCAAAGTACCATGTTTTTCTTTTGTATTATTTAACCCACATCCTTTTCTTTTCTTTTTTTCATTTTAATTGGTCTCCACTTTCTGGGCAGTAGAAATGCAATTGGTGCAGAATCAATTCAGTGTTGCAAGTGGCATGTGATGAAATCAATAAGAAGCCAAAGAGCATGGCTCAAACGCATTCTCTCTGACTCGGGATCAGGAGGTGCAGACACCGCCTCCTCAGGAGCAATCAGATCACTTCGCCTCCAAATCATTGCGTTTCGGCTCAGGCTGACAGCTCTGCGACTCAGCACTAAAGTAATAGTTCCTCATCAACTGAAGGACAGATGATAATAAACTTCATTTATGTAAGACATTAAAATCACGAAATAGATAAGAAGTGCCGACTGTAAACGCACCAAAGGAAGAACAGAAGCCAATTTTCGAAAATCTCTAGTGAAAATCAGCTCCATTTCCCTTCACAAAGACTCATATTTCGGTCTTGTTCTTTCACATGTTCTAAATCTATTTTAATGAAAGTGTACTCCTTTCTCTTTAATTACTCTTTTCAAAACAGATCTTTGCAAAGAAGTGCACTTCTTTCTTCAGTAAAGACGCTCAGTCCTGTTTTCATGCCAACATGAGACAGTGGTTTGACAGGTAAAAGCGGGTCAGTTAGGCAGAAAGTAAGAAATGTTTTGAAAGTTTCAAGGGGATTGTGATGACCTGCACTGCCTCTAAATTCCATTGCTGGAATTCAAGTTTGTTTTTTTTCTCCTCCAAGAAATTATATCTTTTGAAAAATGGCTGCAGTAGCAACATCGTAGAAGAGTGCTATGTTGCATTGTTCACGAATATATAGTTTAAGCACATATTACATTCTATTTATAAAGAAACAATTTGGGAGGGTGAAGGGAAAACTGATGTTTATTGTTCTATAATGTGGTTTTGTTTGATAAATCACTGAAAAAGGAAAACATTTTAGAAGGAGCTTTAATCACAACACATACATATATTAGTTATAACAAGT
Source organism: Blennius ocellaris (assembly GCF_963422515.1). NCBI lineage: Eukaryota > Metazoa > Chordata > Actinopteri > Blenniiformes > Blenniidae > Blennius > Blennius ocellaris. Next base: position 13,123,522 of record NC_137651.1, read on the forward strand.
AAAAACCTACATACATATGCAATACCTGACACCTTCTTTAAATTAACCCTCTATCTTTTTTTTTCGCGTGTGAATCCTATTCGCCAATCCAAATGAGTTACTCAGCTTGTACATCTCCTCAGTGATATCAAGGATTTACAGTTTGACTTTCACTCACATCAGAGTTGGCAGCTCTGCTTTAATCAGACTCTAAAATACAGGTATTTGATGCGTTTTGTCTGGTCTGCAGGTTAAGTAGCTTCAATCACTGTGAGATGGAGACATTTCTCTGTAGAGTGGATATTTCGACCAAAGGACTGAAGACCTCGAAGCAGAGAAACCCTCAGCCGTGTGTATTCACAATGTTTTGCTGTCATTGAGTGTGAGCAGCACGTTTTAACACGTCCGCAGCTATTGCTCTGTCTGTCTGCCTGAGAGACGTTCAAGGACAGTTCTCCATAGCCCGGTGCAAAGTCATTCTCTTTATACACATAAAATAAACAGACTTGACACTGAGCAGTTTATCAGGGATTTTGATGTAACATAGGAAGAAAAATGAACTAATATTCAATTCCTTTTTTTTTTTTTCTTGTTGCATGTAGTCATCAGTCTTGAAATATTTTGTTGGTTTTTTCTAAATCTGAATGCTCAAAACAAAGCATTGAACTTAAAATCCTCAACTGAAGAAAATGTAAACCTGTAATGTGTTTTCTCACATAGATTCTAATAAGTTGTTCTTGTGCTTTAAATTCTAAACAGTCATCTGAACCAACCTGACCGATAATATATGAAACATAAAATACACAAAATAAATATTGATATTTTTCACTGATTTGTGTTAAAGATGCATTTTCAGTATGACTCTACACATTTACGACATTTTATTAAGTATAATCACAGAGTTTGAGTATTTGACAATCAAATACAGGGCAGAAATCCTGGGTGAGGCAGTGGAGAGCTGTGCCTCATGTCTGACTGTGTGATCCAATACAAACTGGGTCACATGATGCTGTCAGTGTCTATTCCTCAGCATATCGCCAATACGAACTTTGCAGAAATATTTGTGATACAGCATGACTCTCTCCAGTCTCTGTAATATATTTAATGTATGTGTGGGAAAATTGTTCCTGCTTATCGTACAATAAAGCACAGAGAAAAGTCAAGCCAGTGAGGCAGGAAGGTACCCAGCCTCCCCTCAAGGGGGCCATAAACTCCATTGAGCCAGAGGTTTTTTTTTTTTTTTTTTTTTTTAAATAAGATAAGATTTTTCTTATTATTTTGACAGCCTTTATTGAAATTGATTAAATCCCCAGAATTTAAAGTTTGAAAAATAACAAATTTTTATTGAAGGTCAAAATAAATGTGTGCTCCTCACATCTCTATACTTTAATTTCTTTACAATAAATATTAATTGCTTGGACACAAGGTTACTCTATCCATCTCTATAAAATACACTTTCTTTGCAGGACAAATACGTTCCTGTGTTTATGTTCGTGTTGGTGTAATTGAAAGAGGAACGCTTATGGCATATGAAGCATTAGCAGTTGCATACTGTTGGATGAATAGAGAAATAAGATGCTCGTTTCAGTTCTTACAATTGTAAATCTGACTCCAGAGGGGTCAGGGCCTCACCAGCCATGAACCTCACCGCACGTCACTGGTATATATAATACATATAGTTTCATAAGCACCTACTACATCCAACACTGGTCCATAACTAATATCCTTGTCAATTTTTTGTTGACGTCTTATTGGTAATCCATTTGCATAAGTAAATACGCCACGTGTGAGCTGTCGTCTCACAGAAAAATGCACTTGAGGCATCTCATGACCCAAAGTTGGATAAAGTGGTATAGAAGATGAATTGATAGTTGCAAATCTTTTGTGTGGGTAAAATCATCATCAGGTGTGTGTTGAATGTTAATTATAATTTTTATTACTGATATTGATTTTATTAATATAGGATGCCATTCATTACACCACAGATAAAAAGCTATTAAAAACAATTAATAATGTCTTCATAACAGTGCCATTTAATATAATATAATTATAGCATGTTAGAGCCTATAAATCAGTGTAGGCCAGTGGTTCTCAATTATTTTCTGTCATGCCCCCCCTAGAGGACAGAATTTTTTTCAGCCACCCCCCCCCCGAATTGTACTACCATTGAGAACCTGATTATATGTATTTATTTATCTGTATAAACCACTGTATGAGTTGCTGGCACCAGTATTCTGCATACAATCGCCTGATTATCAACATAAATTAATAAAATGAGCTGAGAACAACTTAAAGCAATTTCCAAGTTTAGTTTATGAATTGTGATTCTCAAAACAGAAAAAGTGCAAATGACTCACTGGGATGTGCATTTTTGAAAACTTAACACAGTAACATTCAAAACTTTAAACAGTAAGATGTTCTGCTAGTTGTTCTTGGAGGTCGTCTGAAATGTCAGATATATGTCTCCCGACCGTGTCATTTGAAAGAGGGACAGTCTTCAGTGCCTCAGCACTTTTCTCACCGAGCATGATTGTGACCATGTCCAATGCTGCGGGGAGTATTAGCTCCTCTGCTATGGTGTGAGGTTTTTTGCACCTTGCGATGTGGTGGGCAACTTTGTAAGAGGCTAACAGGGCTTTTTTGTTTACTGATGCCGCGCTGACAAAATGATCGGCTTGTTGGCGATACTCATCGAGTTTACGATGAAAAAACTCCAGTGCCTTACTGACATAACTGGGGTGTATGGTCTCCAGGTGTCGTCTTTATCTATTTGGTTTCATGCTGTCCGCTGCCAGAGTTTTTAGGCATAAAACACAAACGGGTCTTTCCTCGTTTCCGACCGTGTTCACGGTAAACCCAAGGGCTATGTAGCATCGTCATATCTCCTGCTCTTACTAGGTTTATACCGGTTACTGTCACCTGTTTTCTTTTCACTCCTGTCAGAAACTTCTCCACCTCTCCTCCTCCTCCACCAGCTCTGTACACCGGTGCTCGTGTGTAGTACTTCTTCTACTCTACTGGGTTGAACAGGCAGCCTGTTGATTAGTTTGAGCACTGCTGCCACCTAGTGTCTGGAGGCCCTTTTTTTTATTGTTCAAGCATGAATAAAGACACTAATACTGAAAGTCGCGATTACTGATTATTTCACTCTTCCTATATGCATGTTCTTACAACAACAATGACATGGAAATGCATGTTCTTTGTAAAGTCTTTCTATTTCTCTAAGTTAAGACTTTTTTTTTCAAAAGTGAAAATCCAGTTTAACAAGGATGTTTATTTTGTTTCATCAGATGACATGTTTTAAGAATTTTGACAAAATTGTGGGTTTAAAATGTAGAAATACTGCTGATAATATTGAATGGAATTAAAATTGTCAGTTGAATCAGTCGTGATTTAAATATACCAATAACAATTCAAATGAATCGCTCATTTTCTTACACAAAGAAAATAGTGAGTACCGGTACTCTTATTTCCCCCAAAATATATTCCTAGGTGCTGCAGGCTTGCGAGTGTCCAGGCAATAAATAATTCTTGGCAACACAAGTTGTTGTGGGGTTTTCATGATTTTGACAGTCAGTCCTCTTAAAACTCAACAAACAGAGTGATTCTGTCTCTGAATTTCATTCATTGTTTATTTGCTGCAAAGGTCAATCAACAGGTTTTTTTTTAGGAATGCCAGGAGACGTCATCTCAACAGGTTGGTTTGACACCACTCTATCCGCTCTGCTGCAGGCGCAGCAATGACCTAAAAACCCATCTGGCTGTGTGTATATGTGTGCAAAACTCATTTAGGCACATCATTTGAGAGGGAATGTTTCCTGTTGAAAAGCTTATGTGTGCACCTGCTAGTGTTCCCACATCTTTTTTAGTGCAGCTATTTGGATATTAGCAGTACTGAAAACATCTACTCAAGTATTACGACCACTACATACCCTAAATTGTGCTCAATTACATAAAAAAGTAATGAATATTCTTTTCAAACCACTCTGTTTATTGGATTGCCAATTGCAGACATTTTATCTACATATTACATATATATATGGTGTTTTAAAACGGAGCAAAGTAATGTGAAGTTGATGAGAAATGGAATACTACAATGTTCTTTAGATGTGAACGCCGACAATTAAAAGATGCAATAATATTTTTTTTTATTAATTATTTTCATTATTGCCCCCCCTTGTATTTCCCCCATCTGGTTAAAAGTTAACTTTTACTGCACATACTAAGAGCAATTATACTTACATTCATATTTTTTTAAGATTTGGTGTTATTTTGGGTAACAATGGCACAAAAGGCACATGTTTCTATGAATCCTGCTATTTTGCTATACTAATAGTGTAAAATAACAGTTTTCCCATCTGATATTGAAATGTTGTTAGACTGAAAGTACTATTTTTTACTTTTCAAGATATGTATTAGAATGCTCCGATTATTCATATAATGCAGGCTAAAGAAAATGTCCATCTGTTACATCCTTTGCATTTTTTGACATACAACTGGTCAATTGTTTTTATCTATGTTGTGCTTATGATTAACTCATATGTACATACGTTTTAAAAAAAAGAAAACAGCTCTGAAGAGACTGTAGCTAGATAATATTTAAGTCAAATTTCAGTTGAGGCATGTGAAAGCAGACTTAAAAAAGTCACTTTAGCAAGGAATTGCTTCACTCCTTTTGAATTTAACTCACCTAAAAATCACGGAGTTGTGTGTTCACCAACATTAGGTTGTTCAGCATGAGCAACAGATGTCAGCTTTTGAGATTCATTATATCGAAGGCTGCAGATATTGCAATGTGAAAGCTCATATGATCGACAGCAGGAGTTGGAGAGAAACCACCTTGGTGACTTTGCTCAAAAGAGCAGGCTCATTTAGTAGTGATGGATGGGCTGTTATTCAGGGCTATCTGGATGCTTACTGGGACAAGTAGGCATCATTCATGAGTCAGGCATCCTGGGACTTTCAGGTAATGCCCAGAATTATTGCAATAATGGGGAAATTACAGGATTACGCCATTGTAACATTTGATTGAATCTAATAGCTGTGATGTTGTTTTATTTGCGTGACTTTAGATTTAATGAAATCAACTGGATTTTAAGGAAGTGGGATCTGATGGTGGTGGGCCATCATTTTCAGTTTTTCTGTTTTTTTTTCCGTGTCCAACTGAAATCTGCTTTTGGTTGGACACAAACACAATAGATGCTATCTCTATCTGTGAGTGAGATCTCGAAACAAACACAATCCATCACTGTCGATAAAGTGGTGTTTGATGCACCAAGAGAGCACGGATCTGAAAGCAAAAGTGATGTCATTGCATTATATGTTAATCATATAACTTCAACTATTAAAAAGAACTTGTCATCAAATACCACTATTCTGCTTCAATCCAGAAATCTTGAAATTGGAGCTCTATCAACCAAGTCTCTAAATGTGAGTCCCTTCATTTGTTTACTGATTTTATTAAGCCCTTATTTCACCTCAAGTCCAACTGACAATGGCAAATTCTCTCTAGAGTCTGCCAAGCAATGCATAAAAGCAACTAATAAACAATTTGAAAACAATGCAACATGAGCTGAGACATTAAACATTATCATATGTCACATTTGGATAATGACGGATTTAAGTTCTTCAGGATTGACAAGAGCTCCTTAAAGTGGAGACTGATAATACTTGCTTTTGGAGAGTAAATGTAAAATAAAGATTACAATTTGGAATTCCAAACTGTAAAGCTTGAGCAGTCTTGAGTTCGCAATAATCCCGTAGGGAGTCGTGCTTCAGCACTGCTCGACTCAGATGTTAGGAGTGGTTGCAAGGACAGCCAGGATGTAGCCAAGATGTTAAACTCGGCTACTGAATCATTCCCTAAAGAGGCACTTTCAAAGAAACCAAGAAGGTTATTCATGATCGATTGGATTTTTTTTTTTTTTTTTTACATGAACTGCACCTTGAAATGAGACAAGGCCTCGTTGCTTTGAATGTAAACGACACTTGAAAGCTCTGACTCGTATGTATGCTTGGTTTTCTAAGGATGAGGAATATTTTCAAAGCACAAATAAAACTAAGGGTATTTACTGCTTATTCGAAATATCTTGGTTGATTAAACTTACTGAAAGTGGGTTTTTTTCACCTAACGTTTTTTGTTTTTAAATATAGTATGTTTCTGATTCAGCATTGAAAGCATGTCCTAGAATTATTGAGCATAGCTAAAGTTTATCAATTGAAAACACAAATTCCATTGATTACGTGACTCTCCGTGAGTTGTAAAATAATGAAATGCTGTGGGGACGATTTCCTTCAACAGAATCTTTTTAAAACAAAGTCCAGTATCAAACAATAGAATAATAAAACACACCAAATCTGTAAAAATATAGACACAGGATCGCAATGAAAAAGTAATTCTGCTTCAGATAATGAAAACATGGTCCAGTGAAGTTGCAGGAGCCCCCTGGCTAGCTTGAGGGGGTTCATCAATATTTCATGTTACTTATAATACAGTCAACTTCTGTGGGAGTTGAACGTCACATAAATGCATATTGACAGGATGCTACCTTGCATCCTGCATTATGCTGAGAGGTTTTGGCACGTGAGCATTATGGAAAGTGGGCTTGTGATTTCTTTAAAGGAAGTGATTAATTTTAGTGGGACTGGCATTGATTTAAATTGCATCACACTACAATTACAGAAGTAAGTATACTCTCTTGATGTGCATTGCTCAGTGGTGTGTGCGTGTCTGCTTTCTGAGTATAACATCTTTATGGGGATCAAACTGCCCTGTGGGGAAGAAAATGCAGGAGTGTACAGTTTTTTATAAGTATTTCAGTGATGCAATAAGGTTCATGGGCTTTTAGGAATATATATCAGGTTAAAGTTGCAATGTTCATTATGCAAAACATCAACCTGTAGGTTTATTCCTGCTTCCTCATGTTCTTTTTAAGATAAGTTCACTAACAAGTTTCCTTTGAGGGTGTCTATGTTTCAAAGTTATTTCAACCGCAATTGAGGATGTTAGAAATAGTCATTAATTATAAAGCCTACAGGGGCTATTAGCCATTGGAATTAAACGTAATTATGTTTTAATTGAAGGAAATATCTGAGTCTTATTATAGACACGAGCTGGACAGAGTGGCTCTAGCTGTAGTGTGCACAGGAAAGACCAAACATTTGGTTATCTCATTTTTTTTAATCTCACCAGAAATCTCCATTTATATTCCAGTAGATGCTGTGTTTCTACTGTGTTTTTGTATGACTACAATGTGCCCACTTTTACATAGTTTGGCAGCATAAACTGGACACAAGTATTAATTTTAGAATAATTTATAGCTTCTGTTAAACATGCAAGCCACTAATTTCCTAATAGTTTTGCAACGCAGTCTGAGCTTATTTAAATAGTTGCATTATGCTTTTTGGCTCTTTATTAAGATTTGTAAAAGTTGAAGAAGAAATAACCCTGATGTTATGATCATCCACCTGTCTTGAAGTTTCACTAAGATTAATACAGAGGTTTTAAAACTGTGGGAGGATAGAACCCTCCTCCAAGACCAAATGCATTTTGATACACAAAGTATTGTTGTTGGGTTTTGCTAGTTCAATGCTGGACTTCAATTTTTTATTATTTTTTTTTATGTTATATGATATGTATGATTGCAAAAAAAGTTGTTTGTTAAATAATTTCACTCTGAATTATATGCTAAGCCATTATATATGAAGTTGATGACTGTCAAACACTAATTTTGCACTAAAGCTTTAATTTGTCTCATTTTTTAGTAGCAACAAATAATGGAATACTTGTGGGTACTCAAACTAACACTAACAATCATGGCCAATTGGAATGTAATACAACAACTGAACATACTTACTCGCAGATAAGGTAGGATGAAATAACAAAGCATTTTTATACTGAGTGTTGCACAGTGTGTATCCTCAATTAATGAGTATGGTGATTCTGTCACGCAGATTTGCCATGCCTATTTTTTATGAAAAAATGCAGAAAACATGCAAAAAAGCTTTTATTTTCTATAAATCCTACTTTATTTATGTGTTTTTAAATTAGCCCCTGCAGTTATTATTATTATTATTAGTAGTAGTAGTAGTAGTGGTAGTAGTATGAACATGTAAAAAGGAAACACACAAAGGATAATGAAAATCATCTAAATGAGTAAACCAGATGCATGAGAGACAACACAATCTGTTGCCAATGTGGCTTTACATGTCCGAAAGGAGGTAGGAAGAAGTGTAAACTTATATTACATTTTGAAAGAATTATTGTAAAAATGATACTTCTTCATTTAATAATGTTGCTCAAATATTTTATTATTAGATCATTGTCAAAGTATTACATTATTGGCTTTATTTCATTTAAAATACCCAGAATTAGAACAACATGGGCAGGTATTACATTATTGGCCTTTATTACATTATTGGTTCTCAGATACTTCAATAAATTCCGTTCCGTCGATGTGTCCTTTAATAGGCTATTTAACAACAGTTGCCTCTGCACTGCCCCTGGATCTCTCTGGTACCCCATGGAAAAAAAGTCATGCTTTAAAAACCACTGCTGTGATGCATCAGTGTGCAATTTTACCCTTTATTATGACAGGACCAGCATTTGTATGAAAACAATAGTCCTAACTGACTGAGCACTTTTAGGAACTCTATAGCAATCATCAGCAATTTGAAGAAAGACTTTTTTTTTTGTAGTTGGGGCAATTTTCTTTTGGACATCTTTTATTAAGTTGTTCCATCTCGATCTAGTACGATGTCTTTTAATGTACATTTTTAACACTGCTGGGTTTCCTTTCACATTACTGTGAGGTTTAAGGAATTGACTGATGTCCAATATGCCATCTCAAAAGAAATAAAAGTGCAGATTCTGGTATTTCCCACTCTATAAAAGCAACTTTGTATGGCTATTGAGATAAAGCAGGAGCCAGTTACACAGAGAATTGATTGATGTTTTAGCATGTATACACATAGACACACACAGACATCCACACTTCTGCTCACGCACACTCACATTTGTGCTCATATTAAACACAAATGGTTCAGCTAAGGGACAGCCAAGTTTTCGGATAAGATGGGGAAAGAGATGGAGAACAGGAGTAGAGACGCCAGAAGAGTAAGGAAGAAGAGTGGCTTTAGTCAAATGTAAACTCTTTCTGGCATAGAAGACTAATCGCCTAACTCACTTCTCAACTACTGGAACCTCAGGATCAAAAGAAAGCAGAAAGGAGAGAGAGAAACCAGGAGGGGGACCTGCCAGTGTCTGCACTATCCATCTCAACTTTTCACTGACGTGGGTAGAAGTGGAAAGTGCATCAGCAGATGGCCACTTGACTGTCCTGTACTGAAATCTTTTTGTGGTGTCAACAAACTAAGAAAAAAAAGTCACTGTTGTCGTCACCATATCGTGAGTTTGACATAAATAATACATGCAGTATGTGGAAAACTTTTCAAAAGTTTCTATTCTTCAACCAGATATTCTCGGAGCCTCAGTTGTCACTGATTGTCAGATGTGTTTAAATGAAGTTTCCTTTAATAAATGTAGTCACACTTTTTTGCCAGATCACATATTCATATTCAGTCAGTGTCAGTAATAGTGGTAGGTTGTTCTCCATCCCATTTGTCACAAACAATGATTTTTTTTATTTTTTTTTTTAATCGACAGATAGCTGTTCACTCATCCACATGCCATCTAATTAGATTCTGGTCACTGTGACACTTCACTTCAGCAGAAATTATTTATACGTACTAATAACAAATGTACTATAAACAAATATTACTAAGAAATTACTAGGGATTTATTGCCTCAGGAACATCAGGGATTTTTTAACATTAGATAAATGGATTGTACTTACTGGTATGTGCTTTAGCAGCTCCCAAAAAGGCTCTACATTGTTAATCACACCCATTCACACACCAGTGGAGATGGCTTGCCATGCAAGGAGCTCAATTCATGGACACTGACATATGACCAGTATCAACAGGAGGGAGATGAGTGATTGAACCTGAAACCTTCCAATTGAGACAAAACCTGCTCTACCAACTGAATCACATCCAGGTTTGTCCAAATCTCTAAAGGCCCCATTTTCATGATGTTTTCTATGGAGTTATTATTGGTGAAAAAGGCTTGAGTGCCTGTAGTTGTGTAGTGTGTTATGTACCTGTAGATTTTTTTCTCTCTCCACAAATACAACACCACACTTACACATTCACAGATTCTTAATTACAGGTGCAAACATCGTCTTTTTCAACAGCCATAGATTAAAAAATGGACAAGCTCACATTTTTCCTGAAATTGTTGCAGTAAATTTGTTGAAAAATATATTTGTGCAACTGTATCAATGTGAATTTCTTCCCCACGAGTCACAGATTCTGTTTTTTTCAACTCCAAATCTTACATCACGGCTCTCAGCTGAGATATCTGGTGAAAAACAACCTGTGCGTTCAGTCAACGGTAAAAAAAGGCGATGCTTAATCTGTGATTGATGGATTTCACAGCCAATCAGGAGAGAGGATTTTGTCCCACAGCCAATCAGGAGATTTGGTCATCTCAACATCAAATTTCCTTTCAAACTTGTTACAATCTTCACAGTACCAAATGTGACTGTCTATTTATCTTGAAGGTTGTTAATAGTGATACATTCCACGTAAAACAATATTCAGAAGTGTGGCATTGAAAAAAATATGTACTACTCGTCACCGGACAAAAGCACAGGGGGATATGTTGGATTGTCAATGACACTGGCAGGAGGCGTACTCACTTCCCCATTAGGATGAACAATAACCTCACTGTCCTTGCAGGTGCTGACAGGAATAATCCATACCAAAATAGCCTCACTCCCTTTATTACTGGTAGCACGCTATATTGGTTAAATTATGTTAAAATAATGTAAGATGTGGTAACATCGTAACTGTAACAGTCTGTAAATTAATCAGAACATGTCAAGCAACTGGGTAAAATATGAGGTGACTAAACTACAGAGATATTGAAATACATTTAATTGAACAATTTAACAAGACCGTGAGCATGTGTGTACATTTTGTTACTGAATAGCATCTGCTTCGATTGTGTTTTGACTCGGGACATTTTGCGGTCCACTTTAAAGGGCGCCTGCCTCAGGCCAAGTGATCAATTCATTTACCAAAGCAATGAATACATACTATAAGTTTAAAATTCAACTTTGAGTTTGTCTTTTTCAGTCCCATTCCTTAATTTTCCCCTCATCTCATAACAGTGCCATTGTGTCGCACAAAAGACAAAGGAGCAAGGGAGAGGAAGTGACAAGGAGAAAAGGAGACTGCAGCCAAACAGGGTAAAAAGAGAAGGGGGGGGGGGGGGGGGGTTTTGGGGGGGGGGGGACTGCAGTCATCCAACAAGTTCTGATCAAAATTCAAAGAGGATCAAATGGATATGAAATGTGCTTCAAATAAAAGCTCCCCTCCTATTATGCGTCAATTGTCTTTACCCCTGGGACTCTTATCATCTCTCCCTGTTCCTCATCCCTGCATCTTCTTTTCGTACCTCCTCCGACCCTGAAACCCTTCTCACCATTTCCCCACAGACCGCAGGTAGCTTTCTGATTTACTGTTTGGTTCTTACACCTCTTCTTTTCTCTTTGCTCTTACTTACCCCTCCCTTTCACTCCCTTCCAACCTCCCAGAGGCACTTCCTCCCTCTCCCCGAATTGCAACTGATGAAAAGAGGAATAAATGAAGGGGTGCATGGTAATTTGTGATGACCACTGCTGACCAGCTTTAATCAGAGTGGGGAATTGGAAGCGGGATCATCCAGAATACAAAGATATGAAAACAGTGGGGCAAAGGTTTTTTTTTTATTTTATTTTTTTTAATAAACATGTCAGGCCATACAGGACTTGAATACAGTAAACATTTACAATTGTTCATTTTAGTTAGGGTTAAGTTTACAACATGACATGATCCCATGAATACTGAATGCTAGACTCATCATAACAGACTAGATTAGATTAGATTAGATCAGACTATATTAATCCCACATGAGGAAATTCAGTATACACTACATAATATACTTTCTAATGCCTTAAGCCTAACTTCAAATCAAAATAAGATTTTAAAGGGCCCATGCACTCTGTTTAAAAATCATATATATTTTTAACATAGATAATCTAAATACAAACCACATGCAATTTCAATATCTGGCAGGCTGATCGTGTGATTGTGCCATTGTTTGTCTCATATTAAATCCTATTTTATATGAATAACAATGACACATCTGACCTATGAAGACAGGGTTTTCAGACTCGCTCTTGACCCTTTCATACAGTACATAATAATCATCAGATGTGAAGGATGCATTTTTCAATCTGGCAAATTAAAATGATCAAATTCAGCACTTTGATCACCATGACGATCTGAAGTGTTTACACAACAGATGTGGAATGGTGGCTTTTTCTATTTTTAGTGGGTTTCTTTATTCTTTACTTTGTCCTAAAACTGAAATCAGAAACAACTTAATGATAAGAAATATCCTGAAATGAAACGGAGTTTGTAAATATTTATGGATACTCAACTCCTTCTGTGGAGAGCAGTCATGATTTGAAACTAAAGCCTGTTTTCTGCATTTGAAGTTACAGTACTTGCATGTTCAATAGTTGCATTGGCACCATCTGTTGAAAGAAGCATCATCTGCGATCACTTGAAACCTGCAGGGTTTTCTAAATTCAACAAAAGTGTATGGGACTGTTATAGTCGCATAGCAACTTGGGGGGACTTGTGGAAAATTGAGCACGTGTATCTCTGTTTGCATATTATTGCTTGTTGATGTGGGTTGAGATGCATCTTTTGTGTTTGTATTGATATTTGACAATGCATACTCACATATGCACACGACAAAATATGGTAATGTGTAGGGATTTCTTACCTCATAAGGATCACTTGTTATGTTGTGGTTGGCTATCGATAAAGACTAATAATTATCAAAGATAGTTATTAATTATGTTATTGAAATTTAATCTGATCTGTATCGGATACTTCGGAGCACCACCTGTCTTAACAGGAAATGATAGCCAATTCAGTTATATCAGTCTCATAAGATATACTAAACAGTTAATCAGGTGTTTTAATTAATAGTTTAATTAATTACAATTACCAGAATTAACAGTAAAGATTGAAGGATTTTAGAGTTCTTGACACAGAAGAGGTCGACATTTCATTCACCCATGTGCACAGCAAGTATGATTCCAAAAATTATATTTATTTACAATGAAAACAAATAAAACACAGACTCTAATGACCTATATACAGCGTTTTGTGTGTAGGTGCGTGTGTGTGTGTGGAGAGAGAAAGACAGGGGGAGAGAGGTGGAGGGAGTGTGTGTGTGAGACGTGTGATGGAACTACAAAACAAGATGGCGGATCACAAGAAACTACATTCAAATGGAGGTTATCAGAGAGCAGGAAGTCTGTCCTGGGTCTCGACCATGTGCTGGGAGAACAATGGAACATGGAAGCTAGTCTTTAGCATCTGCTTCCTGTGTGTCTCGGCTAAAAGACCATTTCTAGAATGAGTTTATGTGAATGCAACTTGTTTTGTAAAACATCAGGAGTCATCAGATGGTGTTCAGTTACGGTGTGATGTTGTCTTTGATGTGATATATGTAGGATTGTGAGTTAACAGGTTAGTAAAGCAAATATTAGCATGCAGACCCTGTGTCTGTGGCAGAGCTCACAGTGGTTTACAGATTGATAACTGCTCCTAATATCATTATCTACAGAACTCACTGTAACAGAATCAAGACCTTCATAAAAGTTAAACAGTTCTATGCATAGCATCAGGTTTAACTAATCTCAGGTAATGCACAGTTGTTGTTACCACTTCCTTGAAGGAGTTTGGTTGTTGTCCTTTCTGGAGGGAAGCTGGTGTCTTCTCCTGTAGTTAGCACCTCCTGCTAACTGTGGTTGGCTGGTTCTGCAGGCCGAGGAGAAGAAGATGAAGTTGATGTTTCAGGAGCTGTCCTTCTTTGCAGCTCCTGGTTGTCCCTTTTGTCCAGACTGAGGAGCTGGTCGCTCACGTCTGTGATGGTTTTCCTGCTGGTTGAGGAAAACACAAAGAAGTTCTGTGAGGCGTCGTTTCCCCGATCCTGTCCTGGAGAAACTGGTTGGTTTTCCTTAGTTGATGGGAGAGCAGACTCTGGGCGCTGGTCTCCGGGTCCTGGGAAGGTCGGACCCTCGTGGTCGGGTCAGCAGAGGAGTTGAAGAGTGAAGGCCTGTGGTCGCAGGCCTCTGGTGTTAGCTGTATGCTAATGCTGGGTGAGCTGCCTCCAGCAACCCACCTACTAGGGGTCGACTCGCTGCAAGAGAGACTGGTGTTGCAGACTTTTGTTGCAAGTGTGTGGATTCGAAGGTGTTGAATCCTGAGAGCTTCAACCAAACAGTGACTGGCTGAGCGCATGGGGGGGGGGGGGCGCCTCTTTTCAGCAGAAAACGGGGGAGGGTCTGCTGTGGCAAAAGGTCTCCCCCACTGGGTGTGATGATCAATCACATTCCTGGGTCAGAATTCATATGTCATGACTGTGTATCATGACATGAAAATTGTCTTTCCCTAGAAATTAACACACTTTCTGTGTCCTTGTGAGAGCCCAACAAATGTAAAATAAAATTTGGAGATAACGAATGTATCTCCAGTGCTTTAACCATGTTTATGATTGCACTGATAATTTTAAACTTATAATTGATTGATTTCTTTTATTTATTTATTTATTTATTTTTATTCATGTATGCGTGTGTGCACATGTGTGTGTAGCACTGCCAGACTAGTTTCTTATAGCAGAGGGTTGCTGTGTGGGCTACTGTGTAATTAGCTGAACTTACGCCTGTTATGAAGGTTATTTTTATCACAAGGAAAATCAGCAGTCTTAATTCTGAGCACTTGATAAGCAACAAGCCACCGGCATGAAAGTCATTTGACTTCTGAAAGTCGGCTGGCTGTGACACTGAGTTGAGTTTTTAAAGGCACTTCAGTCTTCCTAATTGGATCACACTTTCCTTCCTCTCTCTTACACCGGGTAATCAGGCTACAGTGTCCAAAAAAACCTGCTTGATGTCAATGGATGGATTTCTTTAAAAAAGTCTTGAAGTGTAATGCTTTAGGGAGTCCCGCTTTGCCTCATTTCCCCTTTCTTCTTCCTCTCACACTCTCTACCACTGTACCTCTCAGTCTTATCAAAGACATGATAGTGAGTGGCTCAATGGAGTGACAGTCCCATCGAAGAGAAAAAAGAAAAAAAAAAGAAAACGAAGGGATTTCTGTTTCTCCTTTCACTGCTGTTCGCTTCCCCATCTCTTCCTTTGATACGCTGTATTTTCTGCACTGTCACACATCCAAGACCACGCTGAATGAAAATAAAACTAGCACTGAAACAAGAGATGCAGATGGAGAATCACAGTTGGATACACAGAGCTAAAAATACAAAGGCTTTTGGTGTGGTCAAGTCAAAACCACTCTCTCTCCTTGTCACTGAAATTGATGTCTTATGATTACTTATGATGACTCACTGCTAACTGTCGTCCCTTAAGAGGCTTTTTCTTCACCCTGATTTGGCAGCTATACAAGTAAAACATTTTAAAATACCATAGTTGTTATTGAATCAAAGGATCAGAAAGTACTCCTTGTACATAGCAGGCTTTTGTAATTCAGAGTGACTTGGACAGATTTTGTTTAGGCTGCAACCAATCGACCATACAGTTTTGTGACTCGGCTGAGATGAAGCCAAAGACGAGCCGCTGTTGCCAAGAAAAATACAGTTCAACATTTTTACACATGCATGTGTCTTACCTTTTAATTCTTTTATCACACTTCTATTCATGCAAAACACAAGGACCCATTGTAAGTTCATTTAGAACAGAAAATGCCTGCTGATGATATCACCTGGGAGAAATGCTGCTTTTGATGTGTTTGTTGGGAGGAGATAAATGAATTGGGTAAGCAACGTTGGCAGTGGATGCATGTTGAATAGACACAGCAAAGAAGCTCAGACATTCCCAAAACGCAACATAATTCTGTTGAATTAAATGGACACAAGTTGGATCTCACTGAGGAAGACGTGCATGCTAAACAGGAGAGGGAATGCTGGCATTGTCAACACACACACACACACACATGCACGCACACACACACACACACACACACACACACACACACAAAGCCCGAAAGATGAGTGAGGTTGGACAAAAAATCCGACAGATAATCTTTTCAAATGACTGATAAACTTCTGTGTTTATTTGTTAACTAAACTCCTAGAATCTTAAAAAAAAAAAAAAGGTGGTTATCAGTGATCACTTGTTCAGTGTTTTGCTTCCTTTTTGTTTACCAGTCAATATAACTGTAACATTGGTCATACAAAATGGTCATACATTGCCTAAGTGTCTTCATAAGCCCTTTGCATTTTTCTAATCATCTATCAATCCATCCATTTATCATTGTATACTCAATTTATCCCATTTTATGTTGTATACTGGCGGTTTTGAGAGAGAGAGAGAGAGAGACATTACTTCTTAATTTTATTTCATAAATAATCTAATCTCGATTGTTTCCCCCTTTTTTTAACCCATATATCCTTACAAATACAGTAGCAAGTGACCAATGTTCCATTATTTTTCTGCGTGTACAGTGGATCTGAGCCAGCAGCACCCTGTCCCGCCGCTGGCTCTGCTACAGAACCACAAAGATCACCAATGTTGTTTTTTTTCACGTCATCCAAAAAAATGCTTGAATATTTTTTGGCTTTTTATATTCGAAGGGTATACAGAGTTTCTATGCAGCTAAACACATGGTATCTCAGCAGGTGTTCACAAAATGTTAACGCTGGTCAGACATACGCACACATCTTTATTGGGAACATTATAGTTATTAGTGTGGACGAGCCATACAGTAAAATCAGTTAATGCCTCATTGTTGGAAGAAAAGAAAGACAAAAACATCACAGCATATGCGCTGTCCCTGACAAAGTGTGACCCAGACATGAAAGATTAGTCCAATTGAAATGTATTAGTTTGAAATTCACTATGTGTAACATGGAAAAAAGCGCAAAACGTGTCACCGACCCCAAAAAATAGATACATTTTCGTGATCATTTGATGAGCTGTCGTGAGACTGCGTTGCACATTTATAAAAGCTAATGTATGGTGAAGTACATTGTAACAGTCACAGAATTAACACGTACATATATAAACACTTTTATAATCATTTTATAATATAACATTTATAATCACCCATCAGGCCCCTCGATTTAATCGTTGAGTGTATTCCATTTTTCAAGTCAGCATTGCAATACTAAAAAGTTGTGTTCAGTTTTTAAAATAATTGTTTTCTTTATATATACAATTTCAATAGTTATCCTTAATTCCATATGCACACACCCATTATATGCACAGTCCTATAAGTATGAGAGCATTTTTTTTGTGTGTGTTTCTGTGAACAGACTTGTCTCGGTTATGTTAAAAACTTCCCCAGACTCACCTCTCTGACAGCTACGGGAAGAATAGAAGAATGTTGAAGACGATGTAAAGAGAAGTGTGGGAGATGGTAAAACACGAGTACAGGAATGGTTGGAAAGAGGTGAGAAAAGAGAGAGAGAGAGTGCTGAAAAATATGTGGTAGTTACAGAAAATGGAAGGCCTGATGGAGGGCTGCATAGAAAAAGATAATTTTTTTTTTTTTAAGTTTCAGTATGGAAAAGTAAGCAAAGTCTTCTCGTCGACAAGCCTTGCTTCCTTTTCTGTATGTCTGGCATTTCCCCCCTTTTCATTCCATCTGCTGCAGCCACTCTCACTCTTAGTGTGTTATTTTCTGTCTGAGTGTCTTCCCTATGGCAGAGGTGTTTGCAATAATGATCTTCATTGTGGATTGGTGTGTGTCGAATATTCTGATCGGCCTTATATGCCTGTATATGTATGTGCCATGTGTGTTTTGATAGGATACGTGTACATACAGCTGTCCAAAAGTGTGTGCAGAGCAGATTAGGTGGCAGATTAACTGTTCAGAGGGTTACAAACCTGCTGGTGTGCGGCAATGGCACAGAGAGAAGGCAATAATCCTCCTGAAACACCAGCGGTATCTGTTATCTTATTACTTCAACAGATCTTAGATAATTAAGACACTTTCAAGAGCAAGCAACATTATCTTTAATTAATATTCAGTTGTGTAGAATTTATCTTAAGATGTTCTCTAGACACAGATAAAGTGCGTTTTTCTGAAGTGATGAATCTGTCAGTGTGTAGTTTCTGTCTTAAACTTTTACAGACTGTGATATGTGTGTGATGCACACATATCACAGCACAGCTTCAATGGCAAATGACACAAAAGCATCCTCTCTCCACCATTGAAATAGCCTGAAATTTTCAAAAGCACACTTTATTTTTCTTGAAATCATATTCTATCAGAATGGCTGCATTCATCTTGACCAATTGAGAGACAAACACAGATGAACTGCAAACACTTTGTGAAAATCCGGCACCAGTACCACATGAAAAATCACACTGATGTCTTGGAGTTAAACTTTTCCTGTTTCCCTGTTTTCTCCTTCAAAACTAAGAAGAGAAACAACTACATTAAGGTTGGCAATAAACTGAATGTGTACCCAAATCATCCTCTTGTCTCCCGTGTCCTTAAGTATGTTCCCTCCATCTGTTGGTCGTAACATGCAGATCAAACAGTCTCAAAAGGCGTCTGAATGCTCATCAGTTTGTTTGACTAAATATAGCTCTGATGAGGGTGCTTTGCTATAATGTACACCAGGGTGCTGAGAAAACCAACTACGTACACTGAAATCCATTTTCAATTTTTCTTTACAAATATTTCAGTTTATTGACAATTTATTCCTTTCTGATTTAATTGAGATGAAGAAGACGTGGAAGTGGTGCAGCAGAGGGATGGACGGACACCAGGATGTGTGTCAAAATTCAGTCCCAAGAAAAAAAAAACAATAGCAGTTTGAGGAAAGGTGTTGCCAGACATAACCTGAATTATGTATATGATAATATTATTGGATCTACAGTATAGCATGTATTTTTGCACAGAGGAATGTTCTCATTCAAGCCCTGGTGAAAATCAAACTAGCAGACCAGGAGCTCTTGATATGCAGGTCTCGGGAACAGGTCTAAATCTCTGACAACAAAGCTTATCAACATGAATCGATCCCAAGTAACTTAGGAGGGGGTCAAGTTTATCTTGATTTTTGTTCATTGGAATCAAAAGCATACGTGTTATATGTTATGCAACATTATATTTGTGTTCAATAAACATGCAGTTTTTAAATTAATAAATCCCACTTTTGTTATGACAATCAAATGCAACAAGCTAAAACAGTAATTGCAGATACATTTTCAGACATATCCACACATATAAATACATGTCTTTAATTTTCACTCCAACTCTTCTTTATTTGTTGTGCCAGTGCCGTTTTGTGTTAATTTATTCTTCAGCCTTCCAACTTCAGCTGCTTTACAGAGACCACACAGAAGTAATCTTTTGTTATTTGAGTGACATTCTAAACTTTCCTCTGTAACTATGTACACTTGTGGTATTTGGTCCAAATGCACACTACCAAGGCGCAAGTGCCTCCACACATTTTACATTGTGAAAAAAGTAAAAACAATAAAAAAAATACATCTAAATATTGTGCACAAAACATTTCCACCTATTGACGGTTTTCCCCTCATATAATTATTCAAAATGTGAACTTGGTAAAACACACATATATGAGGAAAGGCACACATACAGTAGAAAACCAATATGGCTAAAACTAAGCTATTTGCCGGGATGGGTATTTGCGAGTGGTCACCATGGTGAAAATTAGCAAGCCAAACCGCCTGCGTTGATTACCCTTTCAGAGATATGGGGATACAAATAGCAGTAGTTAATCTTGTTTAGGGCACACAAATTCATTGTGACAGCTCAGCTGCCTCAACCGCGCAGACTGTTGCAGCACAAATTGAATGGACTGATTGTAGGAGAGTGAAAGAAAACGAAGAGAAGACTACTATATGTGGGGGGAAAAAAAGAATAGCTTGGGGTCTAGTTTGGGCCCAATGAAAAATAGTTTGCTATTGTCTGACCATTATTTTTCTGGAACTTTAAAAGTATGTTAAAACATTTTTTTGTTATTTGTATGTGACTGTGACTTCAACAAAATGGCGTGCACACATACACACACACACACATGCACGCACGCACACACACACACACACACCATCATCACATCTAAGAAGTGTTAAATTATTTTGTATTTGATGAGTTGCTTCTTTAGAAATGACTGCAGCTACTTCATTATTTATTCAAATAAAAAAAAAAAAACATTTCCATTAAGAAGTACCTTGTGTCTTAGTTTTAATTGTTTCTTTGCCTTGCGGTGTGATGATAATGTGCAAATAGTTGCGCTGACACGCACTGTTGAGCTGTCCGCACTCTGTGGGTCAGTCTAATGATGATGCATTTCTTGAATAAAAATAAAAAAACTTTCTTTGACGAAGGAAAAAAACAAAGCTCATCTCAAGATATACAGCATTAGTCAGCGTGAAGTGAAATGGTAAACTCATGTGATTTTCTTCACTGCACGCACTCCCCTGCACACATCTCCGTAATGGGGGGGGGGGGGGGGGGGGGGGGGGGGGGGGTGTCAACAAAATGCCAAGCTCTGCATAACACTGCTTCCTGAAAAGAAACAGATGTATGATCTAATGTCAGTGGTAGACAGCTCTTAAAAGATATCAGGATGTTTATCTGTGGCTGCTAAGGCATCTGTTGAGACTGACGAAAAGCTAAAAGGCGGCTTAGATAGTAGAACAGAGAAATTAGCCCTACAAATTTGATGTAAGACACATTCTTTTGGTTGTAAATTAATTTCATGAAAGTTGCTTCCAGATGTAATGATCTGACTGTAACTTATTGCTTGATATACAAACTGCAGTTAAATGCTCTACAAGTCAGGGCTCACAATTGTCATGCAACATTAAGGGAATAATACCAAATCTGATGATGCATTGACATAAATAAGCATGTATGCGCACATTCAAGCAGAAACACATTTGCAGACAGACGGTGAATCAAATACACAGAAAAAGCCCCAGTATCTGCTTGTGGAGTCATTCAGAACGACTCATGTAAAGGTAATAACCTCTACAAATAACCCCACCGAGATGAACATGCATTGGCTGACTTACGGCTGTAATGATTACATAGGTAATAGAAGGTCATACATCTGAGTGACACAAAGCTCTCCCTGGGGCGGGACACACACTATATAGAAAACTGTATAAGGGAGATTAAATGGAAGCAGATCAGCGATAGTTGGGATGTTGGAAAGTGGGTACTTAATCACAAATGTTGAAAAAGGTGGTGCCCATTGAGATTGTGTATGTGAACCACAATGAGACAGAGAAGCTCTCTGTGGAAGCAGAAAAACCAAATAGAGAAAAAAAAGGAGAATATAATGTGGACCTATACACAGATGCACTGCAAACAACCAACAAACCTAATATATTTATGTAAAAAAAAAAAAAAATGACTGATCGTTCTTGTGAATAATTATTTCACAATGTGAATTGAAATAGAAGATTACCTTTTTATTTTCCTTTCTGTTGCTTTTTGAGGTATGTTTGGTGCAAAATCTAAGTGATCCAACATCAATGAATGTTTTACAAGCAAACAATTGGACCCTCCTAACTTCTTTTTTTTTTTTTGACACACTGAATGCTTGTTGAAGTAAGATCCACCAGCTATTATTGCTTTACTACTCTAATTATGTTGTCAGGCTAAAATATGTTTTCTGCAACAGCATGCTATTGTACCTGAGCTATTGTTTGAATTGCATTTCTTCTGTATGTGTTTCTTCCCATTTGCCCTCAAACACAAATTGATTTTTGAACACTCCCTGTAATTTTCTATAATTTCCGTTCGATTGTTTGCTCTCCTAATGCAGACCTGTGGTTGTGCTTCAAGCTTTCTTCAAGGAATTGCAGTCTCCACTGGCTGCATACTCCTAAACATACACAGAACAGAATGTATTTGTTTTGTCCTTTCAGCCGAGATGTAAATATGAAACGAATTGTTGCTAAAAACAGATGATGGATTGGGAGGGGATTGGGGCTAAACAGATGCAACAGGTAAATCAAATATTGCTTAAAATGACAAAGTGTCCCATTCTACATTTAAACCACCTCTTCAGTGGAGAATTAGCCGCTCTTTAATCCTGGATAAACCTTAGTCCTCTCGACAGCAACTTCAACGACATCTAACTGTTGATGACAGGAGCTGTAATGTATTTGTCGCCTTATATAAAACATAGTTTATCTTATTAAACCCTCTCTGCTGCTGATTGCATAGTCCATCTCAGTATTCCAGTTGTAGCATCTATTCAATGTTATCAAAGTACACAAATTGGTTTCTTTCAAAAACACTAGTTATATTGAGTTCTTGGAGTTTTGCATGAATCCAACCCCTTGCAAGTGTGCGTGCAGGGGAGAGTTTATACTTGAAAATATCACAAATTAATAGGGGCAGATCTACCCAGACAGACCCCCCACCACCACACACACACACACACACACACACACACACACACACACACACACACACACACACACGCGAGCACACACACACACACGCACACACACACACACACACACACTCACGCACAAGTAAAACATGTATCACAATTCAACTTCTGACTAATTTATGTAACTTAATTAGAGCTTAATGAATGCTGACAGCTCAACCAACTTGTAAAATGGGACAGATATATGCACAGCGCTCAATCTTCAATGAGGAGTTGTACTTGCAGTGAAAAGACAAATCACAATAAAACTAACAAAGGAAAACATTTGCAAGCAATTGTGGTGCAATATGCTTTGAGTAAAGGCGCCCACAAACAACGGGATTTTCGACGGGGTCATCAAAGCCTTCAGACTGTTAACGGCTGTACGAGACGAATGTAAATAATTGTTTTTGCAGCCTGTATGAGCTGAATGTTGACGTGATTATACAATTACAACGGAAGAATGAAACGTCATAAGCATGTGCCATCCATTCAGGAAAACTAAATGTGCTAAACATGAACATAATTCTCACCCTTCCTGTATTCTTATGTTTACAGAAAATCCCCCAAAAAAGAAGAGAAGAACATGGAAGCGGTCGTGGATCGCAAAGAGAGGTGGATTGGGGATGCTAATTTTGCAATGAGAGCTTGAAGTAAGTACTTGTAATGTACTCAAATTTTATGTTAGCATTCCAGTGTCGCACAGATAACTACATCATGTCATGCTGCATTTCTATTGGCTTGTTTTAACCAAAGTGATCGCAGCTGCCGCTATAAGCACAAACACAGTTCGATTGTAGTCACGGGCTTACAACCGTTTGTGGGAGGCTGAAGGGTTACATGAAATAAAAAAACTTTGACATGAATGCAATCATTTAAAAAGAATAGATATAACAATTTCTTTGGAAAAATGTCCCAAAATCAGTCCTGGAGGGACTGCATATAAATACATTGCTAATTGAGGCACCGCTTACATAACAACTCGTGAACAAAAAAATCCAAACTAAACCAACATGGCGGCTTCATCACAAACTTTCTCTAAAAAAGTTCAGTGGACAGTATTTCTGAAAACATTTGAGGCAAGAAATAAGCTGTGCTGTTGTCAAATCTGTCCTCATTTTGGTTCCAGTAAAGCTAGTTTTGACCTGTTATGAAAGTTATTCAATGTGTTGGACTGCCGCTCAACGCCCTTCATTTGCATAAAGTTGTCAGATTTCTACTTTGTGCAAGTGGGCTCCGGACAGATTTTTTTTCCTTTTGTGTCAATGTTTTTGGGCAAATCTTAAGAAATGTGCAGGAATAAAACTTGAAGCCTGACCTTTTGTGGAATCAAAAGTATGCAGTCAATAAAAATTATATTTAAGATTAAAAATGTATTAAAATCTAAATAAGTGATCATCAGAGCCTCTGCTCTCACCATTTCCCCCTTTTTATTTGTGTCAAGAAACCACAGAAGCTTCTTGCAGTGATACTAAAAGGATGTTTGACATGCATGTAATCCTTCATTAAGTGCACAGGGTGGATTTGGAGTATTAATATTGAGCAGTTATCATTTCTTTTAGTTTACGTCATTAAAACAAAACAACCCCCCCCAACTGGAACAATTAATTAATTCGACAACATGCAAAAAAATCAAGGATTCATATCTGCTTTGTGAAAACATAATAATTTGACTGCTATTTTCTGGTTTTATTATGTCCCATAAATGTCCATGACTCATTTCATTTGATATGAACTGTGACTCAACACTCTATTTCTGTTCCAGTCACAGTATTTCCAAGGAGAACATTTGCTACTGCAGGGCACCGTTTACATCACATGAATGTTTTATGCCCGTATGGAAAGTATTGTGCCATATATACAGCATGTTCCTGAAGGGGTGAAACTGCTGTACTGTATATTCTTCAATGGGAGCTTCCATTTATTTCCTTTCATGCATACATACGCATTCTCTGAGATGTTTCTTTTACAGAGAAATCAAGATTGTGCACTGATGCACACAGACCTGTCAATTGCGAAACGATTGATTTATTTGAAGGGTGTCTGTTGATCACCTTTTAAAAACTTTGGGGCTTTATAGAATATTCATGTTAGGACCACTCTGTTTCTCATGCTAAGGTATGTTTTTTTGTGCTTTCTTCACTTCTTCATGCATCCTGGGCACTACATCCAGGATCTGTTAGTTGGAATGACACACCGGGTTTTCATTGTGTTTACTATAAGCCTGGGTTTTCTAAAATAAAACAAGGACAGTGTGTATTGGCAATGCTTGAAAAAAACAGCAATTGTGTTGCAACATTTTGTTACCCCCATCTTTCTTCTTTGAAAATCGAAATGGGCAACAGCAATCCCTTTAGTGACAAAAGGGTGGTATCAATATTAGCTGGAATATTGATATTTCATAATTTTTAAATGCTCAACATATACCTACTTATCAATGTATTTGAATAGCCCTCATAAAAAAAAATCAAAACAATGTATGATCCATAAGAGACAGATGAAACAACATGCTCCAATTAAGAATATGTTTCTAGATTTGACCTTGACAATCTATACTTGGCACGCATACCTGCTAGTGAATGGAAATGAATAGAGAATGATCTTCAATTGAAAGAAATAAGGTTTGCAATCTTTTGTTTCCACTATTTTCTTTTTCCATTTAGGTGCTAAGCAAATTATGAAAAACTACATAAAACTCACCAATTTGACCTCTCACCTTCATTTATTTCGGGGCTTTTTTAAACCTGAATTTGAGTTGTTGACATCAAAAACTTTTAATAAAAGAGATCGAACTATAGAGGTCAACATAATTAAACCAATTCATCAAGATGTCTGTAGTTTTTACATAGCCATCTTTCTTGAGAGCAACTTTTTTTGAGTTTAACCTTTTAAATAGAATTATTAAAATATTAGTCACCCTCCATTCATTGGTAGACTAATGGATGATTAATCACATTTGCTCTGAGTCCACGGTCATATACCAGCACGTGCATGGATCCACATCAAACCTGTAAACGCACAGATGTTACCTTTCATTTAGTTTGGCTGACATATCCATTCGCTGACACAAAGTCCCGGAGATTCCAATAACTTCATCACTACTTTAATTAGAACCAACATCCAAGTCAAAAGTTTGTTTGGCTTCCTCACAATTCTTTGATTCCTTTTTTATTTATTTATTTATTTATTTTTTACATGAAATGACATCAAGACAAACATCTGCCCTGTTATTTAAGCCAAAAATGCAAAACGCTTGAGGTTCTGAACAGTCTCTGAGAGAATAAACCATCTGACTGAAGTAAGTCTGGGGATAAATAATGATAATGTGTACACTTAATTTTCAGTTACTTTTTGTAATATTTGCAAACATAGTGACTGAAATAAATGCAACAGAAGAGCGAGCAGATCATCTCTCCGTGGACCAGCTTTGTCTCCATCTTTAACGTCAAACCTCCGGTGGCCCAATCAAGTAATGGGCCTTTGAAGTGTAACTGACTGCAGGCGTGTGTGTGCGTGTGTGTGCGTGTGTGCGTGCGTGCGTGCGTGCGTGTTTCTGCTGTGGGCACCCAAATCTGTTCAGATTCACATTATAAAAAGTTCTTTTATGATAAGTCTGAAGTTTGTTATAAGTTTTTAGGAAATTAATGTTTCCATTAGGGTAATGTTAAGGTGACCTTATGTTTTGAATTAAGTGAAGGTTTGAGTAAAGGTTAGAGTAAAGGTGAGGGCTTGGCTAGTGTAGTAGTTTGGTTTGCTTGATCCTCAGTGCCATTTGGTTTCTTCTGAAGCCCCCCCTTATAATCTATTCACAGAAGCAATTAATCATTATGCATTTTAAATTGAGCGAGATATTAATACAATTGCCGCGTGTGTGGCCTGAGGTGATTACTAATTTGTTTGTTCGTTTTCTGTTTATTAGTTAATTGAAATGCTTCAATTAGTTTTATTAAATGTCTAGTTCTTGTCACTTTTGTATTATTATACCATAATTTATTCAGAAAAAAAAAATAACATGACATGCATTAATGGGTTTTAATGGTCTGGGTCAGTGCTTTAAGTGGGCCGGTATGCAGTACCTGCACTTTAAATTTTTACCCTTCAGCGTACCGCGACTTTTATCTACCATATGGCGCATACCGGAACCTTTTGTAACGTCTGGACTATCAGCTGTCACTTTTTTTCACACACTTTAAACTCAGCGTCTTAAACGATGCTAATTTATGGATTTTTATGGGTAAACCAGCTTCATGCCAAATATGCATGGATGATGCGTTTAGGTGCATCACGTAACTCTTGAACTTCATGGCTGCGCTCCAGGCTCCAATGCTCTCCTCACAATCACAATCAACCAATACTTTATGACCAGAGATGGAACCCTCAATGATTGTGTATTTTTGCAGTACCAGTAATTCACTTGCCCTCCCTCCCTGTCGCTCTTTCCCTCCAGTGCAGTATATCGCCCACCACGGATGCAGTGTTTAAAACTCCTTTTTTCTTACCAAAAAAGAAGAAAAAACCTGCAATCCCAAAGTGAAATTCATGCCCTGTTACAACGTCAACACATGTGCTCACAGACAAGTGTTTGTACTGTAAATGTACAAATATTTTTCTTTCTTTTTAAATATGGTATGTTCATTTTTTTTAAATAGTATACTCTGTGGTCTGTGGTCCATATTGATGTGATCATTAACAACATCAACATTTTTCACATTTGCACTTAAATCACGCAATATGTTATATTACTGTACAGGCAGAACATTTCTTAAAAACTCATTTTGTTTTCAGTAAACTGCACCGTGATCCTGTCCTGTCCATTCCTACATGAATGGACAGGACATCAAGTGGATTCACTGCAGCATTTCTTTCACAATCGTGCTAAAATCACACCTAATTGAAGTATTGCTGTCAAGGCAGATTTTTAAAAGCGCCCGAAAAAAATCTAATTGTTTTCAGTAAACTGCACCACATTCTTGTTCTACATGACCCCAGGTTCCTCTGCGTCAATTTTCAAATGGACTCACTGCAGCTTTTTTTTTTTTTCACAATTACATGCTTAAATTACACCAAATACATGTAATGCTGTACAGGCTGATTAAAAAAAAAAAGAAAATCCCCACAGGGACAATAAAGGTATATATGAATTTATTCAGGATGGTGTGTAGCGACATCCACTCATCTATCTCTGTCTCTTTCCCCCTCTTATTCTTTCCTTTTATTTTTTTGGGTGGAATTATTAAAAGTTGGCCAACATTTGAATATGTAATTACTTACAACAGGTAACAACATGCAAGTTGCCTTTATTTTACACTGACCACCTGCCGTACAAAATGTCTGGACACGCCACTGAATATTATGTTTTTGTCTCATATTTGTATAAGAGACTGACGGCATGTCACCAAGGGGAATACCGGCACATATTATTTTCCACTTAAAGCACTGGTCTAGGTTTGAAACATATCTGGAGACATTACGAGTTCTGTCTGAGTGAGTGTGAATTTGTGATGTTGTCTTTGTGAATGAGCCATTACAGTTGATACACAGCATTTGTCCCTTTGATTGGTCAATCTTAGTCTCTGACAATTCTCATATGATGAATGTGTCCTTGATTACATGAAACAGTCTACAACAATACCAAGGTAATTATTGGATTCTGTTTCCAACACATAATAGTGAAACTAAGGCCCTGGAAGTTGTTTTGTGTTTTATAAACAAAGCTGGTTTGTGATAAACTTCTTATATGTTCTACTATTTTTCCCTTCGACTTTCTAACTAATCTCTTTTTAGCTATGATTACATCTGAGGCTGACTGACACCTAGATTGGTCATGGTAGATGAGCAAAAAATATTTACTTTCTCACAGAAATCAATGCTGAAGTTCCAAATTAAAGGAAAACTAATTTGTCTCTTTTCCAAGACAAGTTGATGCCATCTGATGAATGCTGATGTTTTAAAATAAATATTAAATTAGTGTTTATGATCACATCCAACCATTTATTCATCAATATTTTACACCTGCCTTCCTCTGCTTTTTTTTATGCTTGACTACTTATTCCTAGTGGTTTACTTTTTCTACATTAGGTGGTAATGTTTGAAACCAAAATAAATAAATAAATGAGAAACCGGGGCTCAAATTTCAGGAGTACAATTGGGAGAGCGCTAAGCAGGCCTAAATGACAGCTGTGCTAATACTGAGAAGTGGCTATTAATATGCCCTGGCAATTTCGCTGGCATTTGTACAGATTTGTATTGGCATGTGGCGCTGGTGAAAATACTCTACTGGCATATTCATATTTCATAAAATGGTATCGCTTGTGGTCTGCAAGAAAACGGTTTTCTAAGGCCATAGGGTTGGCAGTATGCGGTGTGGCCAGTCACTTCTGAATGATTAGATGCAGATTCAATCTGCCTCACATTTAATTTAGTTTTGGAATATTTTAACTTCATGGAGTTTGTCATTTTAGCCTCTCTGTTACAGAGACAACAGCTTTGCATTCGTCTGTGAACTTTGCCATTATTTTGTGAGCACAGTGATACTCAGAGACAATAGGTGTTGATATGCAAACAAGGACTCACTGCAACGGAGCACCTGTTATGGATGCTTTGAGATCAAATGATGCGAACCACATTACATATTGCTGTTTTCAAAACAAGCCATGTGAATTACAGACATGTAGAACTCATCTCGGCCCAAAAAGAGGATATAATTCTCAGCAGCTCCGATTCGTGTATCCCCTCTTTACCATAAATTAATGAGCTTGGGGCATATTTTTCAACATTTCAGCATTACATTGTGACTTTCTCCTCCTTTCAATTCATTTCTGGATGTTTCAGAATCAAATGCATCAACATTGGGGAGGAGTGGAGGTGTGCAATGGTAGAATTCAGCTTTATAGCCAAATCCTTTGGCAACTTACGTAAACACACACTGATCAACAACAACAACATTTCTCCTTCACATGAACCGCCATTAAAGAGAGAATTCTCCGGCTTTCATTTAAAGTACTATGTAGTTTGTTTCTTAGGTGCCGATGAACCAAACATATTGCTTCATTATAAAGAAATTCTATGGGGCAAAAAATAGTGGGGCATCTCATAGCTGAGTGTGATGGAGCCTGCATGCAGACCTCAGCCTGCGGTCATGACGCAATACAATACCTGGGGGTGAAGTTAGTTATAATGATGTTACGATGAAAAGCGTGAAAAAAACAACAAGGGAAAACTGATTCTAAATTCTATATCCGACGCAGCTGACTGTGTGACAGCGCAGGTGCGCTGCAGCACAATCGCCACCAGCTCCGTCATCACAACAATATAACGCAACGGAATTCATTTGTGGCCACGAGTTACCATCTCGTGGCCGCGGATTAAATGATCTCATTCCCTCAATTTATTAACTTTAGGGAGTGACTTATTATCTTGTTCCAACGTGTTATTGTTTTTTGTTTTTTTCTCTCTGTGGCTACTCTGGGGCTCCATAGTTTCTTGAAAATAAGCCGTAACAAATACCTCTCAGTAGTCAATGAAATATTAAAGCAGACATATATGACAGATATGATGGCTCATCAGGACCCATTAGCTGTTGGTGTAGAAATACAGAATTAGAGATGTACGCTCTCTGGCCACATATCTGCTGGACAGATAAAGATGGAATGAGAGGATCTTTTTCTGCTCCTGACCCTCCACATGCCACATATGCCAGGGATGAAATGTGTTATACTTGAACCAAAGTGATCTCCCTCTTGAGCCCAGTTACTCGAAAGCCAGTAACCAACTTTAAAAAGCCAGGCAAGTCCCCAGGGGTGTTTGATCCTGTCAGACAGTAAAGAGGACAATGGAGCAATAACCTGGGCTTACTCTGGAGTGTTCTGGGATGGGTTACACACAGGCACTCCCGCATCAAGTAGAATATCTTCACAGTGATGTAGGTACCAGGAGAGGCTGGTATGTACCTACTTGAAAGACTAAAGCCCTGTTTCCATCGCACAAAAAGTGCGGGAATGAATAGGTATAGTCCTGGTTGGGGTTTCCACCACAAGAATTGACAATTTTCCGGAAACAACTGCTCCAAAGGCGGACGCTTTTCTGCTACCCCTCCATCAGAGTACTCAGGACCATAGAACAGATATGATTTTGAGGAGCCGTCTGCTGATTGGTCAGTGATTTACTACACACCCTCAACATTTTAATATATCAGCTGTAGGAATCCTCTGTTGTTAACATATTCAGCTTTTCGCCGGTTGCTTTTTTGTTTTTGCTGTGCAACTTTCATGTAGGTCCGGAAAGAGCAGATGGGCAGGGACGGATATGGGAGCAGACCGCTCGTCGCTTCATGTCGCACCGCAAACAGAAGTGTTAACCGGCTGGCCACTAACCAGCTCGCCATGGAGCGTGCTCAGATGCGGGACACAAACAAAAACAACTAGTGCAAAGTATGGTGGATGTAAACAACAACAGAGGGTTCATAAGATGCAGATATGCCGCCCCGGCTGAGACTACTGTTGCAACATCACATATCTGTGGAGCTCAAAACCACACCCACATTTCAACCTACTTTCTGCGGAGGAAATGCAGACCAGGTTTGGCTCTGATTACGCTTTACCTTACTGCTCTGTACCCTCTTTGTTCCTTCCCTGCACTTTTTGTGCGGTGGAAACGTGGCTTTTGTCCCCTCTTCTCATGTCAAAGTCTACCTTCTGCAGTAGCTATTACTGTTTGGTGTGTTGCCTTATGGTTATTCTCGATATTGCATGACATTTATCAGAATGTTTCATTAATAAATGGAATTTAAACTATACACATAGTGTATACCGGTATTGAAAATACTGAAAGAGAAACCACTTTGTTCTGTGTTATTTGTGGTTTTGTTTCCACCTGAGCCATCCTTTAAATATTTTGCAGTCACTGTGCAAAGACAAGAAAAATATGTCTTGATTGTCATTGCGACTTTACAAAGAAATTCTGATGCCGCAGTACTCCAAGTGCCTTATAACAAAGAACGCTTTTAATCAAACGTTGGTTCAATCAAATGCAAATAATCACATCTAAATGTCAACGCAACCCTGCATATGCCATACGTACTGTTTAATATGTTGCTTCATCATAAAAGAGCAGATCTTGTGCATATTTGTTTTGATTTTAAACATCTTTTCTTTAAACATTTGGCGATTCAACAGAACAAATAGGTCAGACTGTCTTTGAGATGCTTACGTTTGTATCCCATTTGAAAGATCATAAAGCTGCAGTTAGTAATTTTACAAGTGATATAAGGTTTATAACCTGCTACACTATGCAACATGGATTTCATGAACTTTGATTCAACACTAAATATGACTATATCTCAACCTTCACTGCGTCAAAGGTGACGACTGCAACAACATTTCATCATCTAATTATACCACTGGTGCTGCAAGGAGATACAAAAATACAACTAAGAGTTTAGCAGTATTTTCCACAGCAGTTGTCCAGAGAATAAATTACTGGTTCAGTATTTCACCTCCTTGGAAATCTCAAAATTGTTGTTTTGATGTGGCGCTAACTATTGGTTGCAAGTGAAAAGGGGACTGTAGCAGTATTCACACTGGGCCATGTAGGTAGTTATAACATTGTTGACAAAGGCCATCTCCTCTCAGTGTATAAAAGTTAAAAAAATGTTACTGTGTATACCTGCCTTCACTCTGATGAGACGTTAATAATAAGAACATTCAGAAATTAATCAGGGCATGTAGGTTGACTCCAAAAAGGTTTACAAGGTCATATTCAGGACACCAGAGTTAAGCAAGGAGAGGCCTATCATGTCCCATTTAAATTCCTCATTTTTGTTAGAGTCTGATCTATGAATATTGATAAGGACTGGGATGGGATTTTACTCCAGTTCTGGCAGTTTGTTTTCCCTCATGTCCTTAACAATGTTTATTACCAGCCTTCATTAATTCTTCAAAATCCCCAATTCATTTCTTACTTCACATCTACCTCTTGTCCCGTTCATCCTTGCTTTACTTGTTCTCATTTTAATTTTGTCTTACAACACTGTAATCATTGACATTATGCAAGAAGATCGTGCTCAACTCAAACCTGTCTTCCTCTCATACAGGTTTTTTTTTTCCAAGAGTTTTCAGGTTGTTCTCATTCAGGACATTCTATTTTTTACTCTTGCTGACTAACCTGTAATAGAGGTGACAAAACATGTAAACAGATTAGAAATATTAATCCTTTGTTGTTCAAAGTGATGGACAGCCCCAAGGTGGCATATTTTGTTTGTTCATTTTCTTGTTAATTTTGTTGTTAATTTTCTTTCTTTTATCTTCTCTCTCTGGCTGTGTGTGTGTGTGTGTGTGTGTGTGTGTGTGTGTGTGTGTGTGTGTGTGTGTGTGTGTGTGTGTGTGTGTGTGTGTGTGTGTGTGTGTGTGTGTGTGTGTGTGTGTGTGTGTGTGTGTGTGTGTGTGTGTGTGTGTGTGCTGATGTGTGGCAAAGGCCTATCTCTCCTGAGATGGTTGCAAGATGGAAGTACTTGTTTGTTTTTATTCTCTACTCCCTTTTTTCCTCTCCTTCCCTTCCCTTCCTCGAGGAGAAGACGACCGGGTACCACCCGCTAATCAGCAGTGCTGAGATTAACTCCACAGAAAACCAAACAAACAAAGAAAGAGAGAGATTTCTTCTCTCCGCCTGGACTTGGCAAGAACTCCTCCCATCCCTGGATCCCTCGTTCCTTGTCCGAATGGAGACGAGAGGGAGTGTAGAACAAAGGAGTAAGCATCCCTTTGTTGGGATTAGGTGAAAAGAGAAAGGCTCTTGTCTTTGAGGCACTGGGCGCATGTTTCCCTGTCTAATTTAATAACGTGCCTTTGTGCCTCTGAGATATCTTGTTTGCATGATTTCTCTCCCCCCTCCCCCTACATTCGTGTGTGTGTACATCTGTTACTGAAGTGCGAACTCCACACTTATGAAATACCCCCGGTCATGCTGATATGTTGCTAACTTATACCATGACCAGAGACAAAGCGATGCTAAATAATCCACTCTGACCTGTGCAACGGCAGGGAGCGCTTTAAAGACGCACGTGTTTGTGCATAGCTCTGTATGTTTGTGTGTTTGTTTGTGATAACACAGCCCGCAAAAATAATAATCCCAATCTGCAGCACTGTGGTACATGCTCATGGAGCTTGATTGGATTTGAAATGCCTTTGTTAATTTTGGTTCACTTACAGTTTAGGCCTTGGTGCATAAACAAGCATGGCATGAGTGGACTTGTATGAGATTGACTGGCTCTCAGATTCAGAACAGCACATCACTCAACACAGTCACATTCTCTCTGTGTGTAGATTTTTAGATTGCGTGTGTATATGACCAACTATTCAGCTCCAGAGAGAATGTCTATGGCAACATTTGCCAGAGCTGCAGCTGATGTCACATTTATTTCCTTTCTTACACAGTTTTCTTCTAAGAGCTTACTTGTCCTCCATGTAGCTGTCGCTAAACTGATACAATATGATAGCTGTGATTGAAGCAACATAACTCCCTCCTCTGTGTCTCGGGCTCAGTCATACTTTGAGAAATGGAAAGAGTGGACTGCTTTCATCATACTATATGTCTCAAGTACTCCCATTCAGAACATATTTTGTTTGAGTAACGGATTTGCAGATGTGGAAAAGATGATTTTAATCAGTTTAGCTGCTAATCCGAAAAGTCTTCAAGGTGATGGGATGTGGCTATTGACAATGTGTCAAGCTGGAAATCCCTTAGAATAAAGCATTTTCGATCTCAACGGCTTTGAGAAGTTATCACAGTGATAAGGGCCCTTTTGTGTGTATGCCACACGTTGGAGTAAACTGAAGTTTCACATCAATTTTTGCAAACATTGGAAATTAAGTCAAAACGACTCGACGAAACCTCTCAGTGTAAAATTCATCAAAATGAATTGATCACTGTCATATAGATTGTGATTGGTTTTACCGCTCAATATTTTTTATTTTGGTTTCCTCTTTGAGCCCAAGATCAACTTAACAGGACGCCGAATTATAATATGAGTTCTTTATTCAGGACAAAAGGACTCTAGGTAGCAAAGTGTTTAATTAAAAATAAAACGTAAAACAGGATGTGACCTGGAGTTGTTATACATCTTCATTCTGTTCTTTATTTAATCCTACTAAGAGTTGAACAGGCTGGAACCCATCTCAGCTGTGACTGTTTGAAATCAGGTGACCAGTAAAAATGGGATCTTCCGTGATCCCAGAGAGTCCATGGGGCTCATGTCTCATGTCCCCCTCTCTTGTGTGCTCCCCCAGTACAGTGGGTAGTCAACTCTAACTTCTCAGGAATTGGAAAGACAAAAGTTCTCCTCATGAATTCTTTTTTTTTTTTCATTAGTCCGCCCCCCTCCCACCCCCATTTGTATGTATTGTAAATACTGGTCATGTTAATTTGTTCATAGAGCTGTTTTATTTTATTTATCAATGTGCTTTTAGTCTCTCAGTTGCAACTATTCTACTTCTATGGAAATTTCTGAGCATGTTTTTTTTCATTATTGGAAGATTAGTATTTGTTCTGTTGTGTCAATTCTGTCTGACTGTTCACCCCCAGGTTATGTCAGGGAACCTTGCCAATTCTCAATAAAGCGAACAGAGCAACTGGTAGAAAACTCCAGCCTCTCCTTTGCAGAGTAAAACTGCTACAACACTAAAAGGTACTCAATCAACCAATATTGTATGGTCTCGCTGCCGAACATAAAAAAAACAAAAACAAAAAAAACAAAACAAAAACAACTTGTAATAGTCACTCCTAAACAGCATACACTAAATATGTCAGTTAAAAGAACATATTTAAAGGTATTTTGAAAAAGACCTGCTGGATATTCAAGATGGTGGATTTTTGCTGTACTCCATTCAGACCAAATGACTTTCTGTATTTGGCTGTTCTTCTAAGATGTTTCCGAAATGATTTCTGCTCAGGGGAGTTCTCCAAAAACAATGTTTCCCTCTGGCAGCAATAACAAGGATACATTTTATTTTCGACTATCGGGTAGGATTTCTCCAACTGTGAAGCACTTTGCTATAATTTGAAACACTCTATAAACTCATCCAAAGTTTATTATGATACAAAATCAAATATGCTTTTTTCAGTTAGACAAACTGTAGAATTAAAAATGAAAGATCAGCGTTGATGGGAAACCTGCTCTGAAAACCATTGAGCAGTTGACCTTTATACTATTTGCTTTGCATTTACATATTTATGTTCTGTAACACACACACACACACACACACACACACACACACACACACACACACACACACACACACACACACACACACACACACACACACACACACACACACACACACACACACACACACACACAACTCACAGACTTCTTCACAGACAGATAAACAGTGTGTGAAAACTCTGAACCTTCTGATAGAGTAAATTAGTTCTATCCTCTGGGGTAAAGCTCCAGAGTGAAAAGCTGTTTACAAGTACATGCATGTTCCTTGAGAGTGTATGTCTTGTGTGCACTTCTTTGTGTTTTTTTCTTTTTTCTGAGCATGCTGTCCATACATGTGTGTATTGCTGAGGCTCTCATGACAGGCAAACACAGGTCTCAACCTTGTTGTCGTGTGGGACTAGGAAATAGCATGAAGCAATGGCGCTGGAGACAGAGAAATTTGAACAAGACTTGCAAAATCCCCTGTGGACTTTTTACAGCTGGCTAGACAACAGGCCTGCAGCACGACAAAATATGACACAAACACACAACTACCTTAACACCAGGCAATCACCGGGGTAGAAAGAGAGAAAGGAAGCAAGGCAGAGAGAGGACAAGGTTTCAATGTTTCTTCATATTATCAATGTGTCAGGATGACACTAAGAGCGAAGGACTAACAGATGTATGAGAAGGTAAACTGGAGATGTCACAAAAACATGTAAATCATTTCCTCGCAGTCCTTTAGACTGACCTCATTTCGTCCTCTGTGTGTGCGTGTGTGCAGAGTTCATCATGACGCATGGAATGAATTAAACAAAGCACATTTTGGGATGTTTAAATGAAGTGCTTAAGTGCTTAAAGTATGCATTTTGACTGGTCTGTATATTGTCACAGGCTGTACATGCTTTATATTATCCTGTGTGTGTGTGTGTGTGTGTGTGTGTGTGTGTGTGTGTGTGTGTGTGTGTGTGTGTGTGTGTGTGTGTGTGTGTGTGTGTGTGTGTGTGTGTGTGTGTGTGTGTGTGTGTGTGTGTGTGTGTGTGTGTGTGTGTGTGTGTGTGTTTGTGTGTGTGTGTGTGTGTGTGTGCGCGTACGTACATGCCTTGGGTCCATAGCTCTTCTGCTGCACTGAAATGACTGTCTCATCTTTGTTCAACAGCTTGATAGACAGAAGTCAGGACACCATAAGGATCTGAATTTCTTCAGTTGCAATCTTTTTCTCAGTACCTGGTATCTTCAAAACACTTTTCTAAATCACTAAAAGCAGAGAAAACGAAAAAGACAACGAAAAAGTAACACTGTTTTCTTTCAAGCATAACTTTCTTTTTGAAATGTACACGTTGTAAAGGGGGAAAAAATGCTTTGAATTGGAATGAAGCAAAATGTTTAACCCGAGCTGGGGTTACAGTATCCAGTGACAATAAGGCATTTAATACCAGTACAGCCAATGAGAATTAAAAAGCAACTATGCCACACTATGTTAATTTCCTGGCTGTAGTTATGGCAAGCAGACCCCTCTTCACAAGCAATCTAATCACCCAAAAATGTAAAAATCTTTTCCAACAATTCTAATCATAATGCGGTCTTATGTTGAACTTTAGTGGCGATACACTAAATTGTTGGAAAAGATCATCGTCATCAGTGTTGATGTCATTTTACGATCTGACATTTAAGTCTAATGATTGATGATTTACTTGAACTATCATGTATAGCTACAAAAGACAGAGCGAACACCTGTTTTGTGGCTGTTTTGTTTCTTATCAAAAAAAGACCGGAAACCGAGGTTGGCTCAGAGGCAGTTGCTATAAGTTTTATGACTTTAATTGTGTGTGAGGGTTTCCAGGCCTCAAGACAAATATCTTCATTAATTCCCTGCTGAGAGTTTTGGAGTGGCTCATTAGGAATGATGATGGATGCTTGAGTTAATGGCTACTCTCACCTCCATATGAATATATATATCGCACATGGAGAACTGACAGTATGTCGATTCTTTCCCCTGGGTTTACTCACACTCACTCACCTCATATATAACATACACACTTAATGCATAAAATGTTTTTTTTTTCTCAAATACATTTATTTTATTTTGCTACCACTATTAAGAAAAGGGGCTACAACAAATAGAACAACCAACTAATTGACAGTAACATGACCTGGCATAAAAGGAGCATTTCAGATTTAAAGAGCACAAATGTGCAAAATGTCCCCAATTTGCTTTGACTGTTTGAAAATTGTTGAGCAATTTGCCTCAATGAATCAAAGAAAACCTGTTTTAGAGGCCCATTGGCAGTACTATTGGGACAATACGCACAGGTTTACAGTCAGAACTACTGCATGGGCTTAAGAACATTCTGTGAACTTTCTGTTTGTGAACACAATCCAAAGATTGAAGTAAAACAATATTGAGCAAAAGGAATCAACATGCAAGCTCAGGTATTAAAACACCAACTATAGCCTGTGAATATAGCCTAATTGAGAGTCAGTAAATCTCGTTCTGTACCATGACTTGTCATCTGTTGGTGGGATGGCTTTAGACTGGCTCTTATACTGGATCTTTAAATGCGTTTGCTCTTGTGTGGTTGCTCTGTGTTTACAGAAACCATGTATAAACGAGCTTTTGATTAAGGTTAAGTGATCTCCTCTGTTTTGTGCCACAGTACAAATTTATAGTCAATAGAACATAATGCTACAATGGAAGATACTCTCGGGTTTAAACATGAATAAACATTAGCTGCTTTGTACATGACCAAATAAGCAAACATGTATTTATATATTGTCCACAAAGGCATGCATACTGTATGCATGGAGGAAGTAATGTAGATGCAGATGTAGTTCTCTTCTTGAGCCTGACCCTCTGAGCTTGTTGGGCTGTGTGACGTGAATGTGTTATGACACTCTCTGCAGGCATGCAAAATTAAACAAGGCTCCCACAGGAGGAACCTTACATACTTAAGCTGTGATTTCCACTGCTTCATATATGAGACAGCTTCTGTTTCTCTCTCTCTCTCTCTCACACACACACACACACACACACACACACACACACACACACACACACACACACACACACACACACACACACACACACACACACACACACACACACACACACACACACACACACACACACACACACACACACACACACACACACTTCCAGAAAGTTGTAATAGTGAAAATGTAGAGCTTGCATTATGTATCCTGACCTCCTACCAAACAGCTTGTCTTG
Organism: Blennius ocellaris; assembly: GCF_963422515.1. NCBI lineage: Eukaryota > Metazoa > Chordata > Actinopteri > Blenniiformes > Blenniidae > Blennius > Blennius ocellaris. The sequence goes on from NC_137651.1 coordinate 13,162,492, forward strand.
GCTCCATCTCAAGGCTTCAATATGTGTTCTACGCTGCACTTGTTTTTCTCTTTTTATCTTATCTGATGACATCTTTCATCATGTAATTCTCAGCCGTTTATACAACCGACAATAATTGTAGGCTTTGCTGTGCTTTTTATTGTTGCAAACAGCTGTACAATCATTAAATTATATTTTATGAACTTAACCATCAACAACAATATACGCACAATGGTTATTAGATGTAATGTTTACTAAATAAAATGCACTGCTTTCTGGATTAATGCTAGTGGAAGATAAGAGTCCTGCTACAATGCTTCCACATATATATTCGGATACATTGAAGTGACCAAAATTTGAGGTTAGTGGCTAAGTTGGTAAAAAGTATTTCTTCCAAGATTTGTGGACACAGTTGATAGAAACCATTATCACTTTGCGTCTGACTGCATGAATTATTGTGTGTGCAAATGGATGAATGTAACTGATTAGGTTAAGGATGTTGAAGCTGCTGAAACAGTTTATTTGACTATTTAGACAAAGTCCATTTACCACCTCAATTATGAGCTTTGGGAGATTAAGTAAACAGCAGCTGGTTTGCGTAAGCATGCAAACGTTAAAAGTGATTCAAATTTAGAAAATATTGTTAATCTGCTAATGCCGGTTTTACAAAACAAACATGTGTATAGTGTCCAACTAAAAAATAGAAAAAGATCAAAAAGAAAAGGATGACATGAACTAAAACTTCATCCAGAGTTCAATTTTAAAGTATTCATATCTCACAAAAAGCCCCTGTTCAAGACACTACAACCCTCACATTTCAATGTGTGTGGCCATACTCAGACCCACTTGGCTGACCTCGCAGTGTAGGGAGGAATGTGACAACACACTTTCCTGGTTGTGTTTAATGAAGTGTCACATTAGTTTTGTGGAAAGGTGCTCTGTAGATGGATAAAAGCTACTGGGTTTCAAATTGCACTATCTTTGGGCACTGTCTGTAAAGGCAGGCCAGGCAAAGAAGAGAACTTTCACTAGTATTTGATATTTTGTATTCCTCCAGCTAACATAAATAAATAAAAGGAACATTACAATTAAGTCCCAATGGCATGCCATTTAGTCATATTACTCACTGTATGTGAAGGTTGAGATAAAGTCTCATCAATGTTCAGAAAAACCAAAAAAAAAGAAAGAAAATAGGTATATCCACTTCTGTAAACATAATTTAAATGAGCTTTTTGCTTTGGTTTAGATATTCATTTCAAGTGTAGCAAAAACCCTCAGTATCTTCAAAACTTTTGAACCTAAAGTGGATATATGTGAGTTTGAAGAGCTTTAGGTCTGGCCACAGCTTGCTAAATCACTGATTAATGTCCAATTCTGAAACATCTGAGTGGCTCTCCAGGGTAAATTGCAATCCAAAACAGAACGAGTGATTAAAAAAGAAAACGCAAAATGCATTTGATCTGTTTTTCAACACCAGCTTCAAAAACGATATCTTACTAGTTACCACACTTCTGTATTGCCACCTGATCATCACAAATCACTTGTTATACTGAGCAAGCACTTGCTGTCTTGCTCCTCATTTGCCGCATCTCACCATGATTGTATGTCTGTGTGCTTTTGTTCTCAAATATGCACATTGCTCTGGTTCACACACAATGCACAGATTAGTGCAAATGGACATCGAAGACTCTTAATTCAGTGCTCAGATACTCAGGATGTCTCAATTTCATGGATAGAAGTCTCTTATCTCATGCATAGAGAATGGCTCATAATGCTCAGTGTCTGAATAATAGAATACCTGAGGGTAACCTACCCATAAGAGAGAAGTTGAAGATGATGTCTGTCTGTGTGTGTGCGTGCAAGCGCGCGCGCGTGTGTGTGTGTGTGTGTGTGTGTGTGTGTGTGTGTGTGTGTGTGTGTGTGTGTGTACCTACTTGCTATTCTTACAAGTGGAATGTGCTGTGGGGACAAGCAGGGTGATGAACATCAAAGATGCACGGACAGAACAGATACGGGCCAAGAACGCATTTTCATGTGTCCTCGTGGGAGTCATCTGTAATGTGAACTTTTTCTCACCTGCTATGGGTTGCATTCACGTGAAAGCACACACGCCTAAAGTGGCGTTCTGACCCATTTAGGTAAGAGAAAGTCAGACCTGTTAAGGCACCGTAGAATCAAACAAAAAGATAGACATTTGAGATCCAGTAAACCCTGAAATGGGGAAATGAAGAGAACACATTCTTACGATAGTGAGGGCTGCACTGTGACGCAGTGGTCGAGAAGACCAGTGGTTAAATCCAAGCTTGACGCCTTCCTGCATCATTGTATGTTCATGGCTTAATCCTTCAACACCAGTGGTGCTGTATTGATATCTAGGTCTTCTTCAGTATTTTGCACATTTACTTCTGTTGTTTTCAGTGCTCTGTTCCAAATTTCACTGACGTGTTCTACCGATCTAGCTTCCTGTTGTATTTCTGCAGTAAGAAGTTGCCACCATAATTGGTCAGTTTGTTGCTCCTCAGAATTTGCCGCTGACCAATGTTGTGATGTGCAGCTCTTCTCTGTTGGCCGCATCGTGTGCTTGACTTGCTAGGTAAGCCAGATATGCCTGCATGTCTACTCATCATTATCTTTGCTGTCTGGTCAGCTTCCATGTTGCATGTATCGCACTTTCAACCTGTCCAACTTAGTTTCCTCAACTTTTTTCTTTGGGGTTCTCCTGTTTGCAATGTCCCAAGTAACTCTCGCTAGCCTGGGTGTATGCTGTTGTGATTTGGTCCCACATGGTGTTAACTCCAGTTGTGTTGGGTTCTGTATGGTTCTCAGCACTTCTCAGCACTTCCCAGTGCTTGGACTTTCTTGTGAGTGTGTGTGTGTGTGCGTGGTTTTTTTAGGTTTCTATGGTGAAAAAACATGCAACTAAAGTATTAGGACTTAAGGTCAACATGCAAAACTATATGTGTCTGCCCACAATCAAATACTCTAACTTTACCTGCCTATTCATTTCACTTCAATCTGTGCAGCACACTCCACAACAGGCGTATTACTGTTGTTGTTTGCATGGTAGAAAAGAGGTCAACGTATTTGATTTCGGGCAAGAAGCTGGGCTTTGGCAAGTCCTTTTGAGAGAATGTCTGCAGGAAAAATAGGATCAGCTGGTTTGTTCACAGATCCTCCAAAAGTCTTTGGGAGTGCCTGATAAACACTTGAACAGGCTTTCTCTTGTCCAGCAAGTTCAGGCTAAAATGAAAAATTCTGTCTGGTTGTGGCATTTCTTTTGAGTAATCTTTTTTTCCCATTTGGGATTAGATTCAGAGACAGTTCCCAGGCAAGCACACTTCTTTTTTTTCTTTTTTTTTCTTTTTCTTTATCTGGGAGACAAAATATTACAGACAAATTTAGTTATATGTCATTTTAAATCTAAATAATGCCTAAATTCTGATGGGACACTTTAGAGTGATAAATTCAAAACACTTCAACTTGTTTTGCTTTCAGTAGCAACGTGGAACTTTCCCATACTCCAAGCTTTTTTCATGAGGACACTCATGAGGACATTTCCTGCGACAGCCCAGTTTGCAATCCTCAGAGTGACTTAAGATCACGTGAGAATACTTATCTGTTCTGGTTTGTCATATGTTGGCAGATACTGCAGGTGGTCTAGCTTTTGTCTCCACAGACCACAGGTGCTGGAACTCTGCTCTGCTCTCATTATCAACCCAAATTCAATTATGTAATAAGAGACCTCAGCTCCTATGAAGTTGAATGGAATTGATCTTGATAAGGAGCAGAGACCCGTGAAATCTGCAGGGTCTGCGACCCGCAGACCAAATAATAAGAAATACTGAAAAGATAGATGAGGCTGCCATGATGAGCAAAGACCTGCTGTGTGTGTGTGTGTGTGTGTGTGTGTGTGTGTGTGTGTGTGTGTGTGTGTGTGTGTGTGTGTGTGTGTGTGTGTGTGTGTGTGTGTGTGTGTGTGTGTGTGTGTGTGTGTGTGTGTGTGTGTGTGTGTGTGTGTGTGTGTGTGTGTGTCTCCTTGCTCTAAAGAGCACTTTAGACTCCTGAGCTTTGTGTCATATTTAATCGTCAACATGCACTTTTGTTTGCTGATTACCTGCGTAAATGTGGGTGGATTGTGATTCTGTACGTGTGCATAAGATACCTTCCAACAGAGCTGCATTCTGCAGTAAATAAACAGGCAGGTGTGCGCCCACGAGGGCTGATGTCATTCAGATAAACACGCACACACTCCTGTGTGTGTATGTGTTCTCCTCAGTTAAACTGGGCCTCCCATGTCATCTAAAGCTGCATACTTGTCCAAAGTACTGTACTTTCATGTCAATTTACCATTTCACAAGGGGCAGTGAACTCACTGAGTTATTCACAATCTATCCTCAGCACTGGATAAAAAGTTTCTGTGGATAAAACTTCTGCAGATAGACGGCACTGCTGCCATCTTTGTTTTATGACTCATCTTTTCTGCAGTGAAAGTGTATCCTTTATAAATGACATTACTGTAACATTTACCAAGGCTTTTGAAATCCACCTGTGCGTGTGTATAGATTATATTTATTATTCCATATTAGAACTCTGAATGAATAAATAGAAATGTTCATTGATGAGCTTTCTTAAAAAAAAAAATTGGGATCCAAAATATGCTTATGGATATTGATCTTTCTGCACCGGGTTAATGAGACATTGTGGTTAATTATACATGATTGCTCTGCATAACATCTTAAAAGCTGCTAAATGTTGCATAATGGAAGAGTGGAACCTCTTTTCTGATATTGGATTACATCCATTTAATGTCAAAGAAGCTTCAGCTGCTGCAAGGTAATAGGATAAATATTATAGTCCCCTGACTGTGCGATAGTGCTGAGACAAAGATGTTAAATAGTGTGCCTTACTGTAATGCCTCTACCTTTGGCAATTATATACTTGTAACTGATTTCTATAACATTATTAGAGCAGTTACAACTTCTGAAGTATCCATAAGCCGGTTAGCTTTCGGCGGAGGATTCATGAATTGACCCAATACTCGTGAAAGCGTCATGATATACATCCAGCTTGCATGCTGCTCTCTGTAAATGTACCTTTTACCTCAGCTCTTTACCAGACCATACCATCTCAATACACTATCATACAACCATGGTTGAAACAAAGTGCTAAAAATAAGGAGTATAATTTAAAACAAATATAGAATACAACTAAAACAGAAATTTGAAGACATTAAAACAAATCAAATAAGTATACCTTGTTCTGGGTCGTAAGCCATGGAGTTAAACTAGGTTTTAAGATGTGTTTTAAAATTGGACATAGAGGCCTGTCTGATATGTAAGGAAAACATGTTCCACATTTTAGGGGCAGTAACTGAAAATGCTTAATGCTTTGTTCCATCTGAGCTTCCATTTTGATTTTGGTCCAAGCAGGAGCAGCGGATCAGCTAACCTGAGAGCTCGAGCAGGAGCATAGGATTGAAGCAGCTCTGAACTGTGCAGCGAGACCGTTTAAGGGTTTTAAAGTAAACAAAAAGAAAGTTTCAAATGAACTCCAGTGAAGTGAAGCCAGAATCAGTGTTATATTATTTCTCATATGCACTTGCTCCAGTTAAAAGACGCACAGATGTATTCTGAACCAGCTGGAGACGTGAGAGTAAAGACTGGCTGACTCCAAAATAAAGAGAATTATATCCAGCTGAAATCTGATGAAGGCACAGATGGCTTGTCTCAAAGTGCTCTCTTGAAAGAATAAGCTTCACTTTTGCTAACTGTATCTGTATGTACAGTGGTGTACCTGTAGTTGAAATACCTAAACTTTAATAACTTTAATGAATTGATCAAAATGATGTGCAGGTTCCATTGTTTGACTTCCAATGAACTGTTTTAACTTCAACTGAACTTAATCCACACAGTACTGACAGCTCAACTATCACTACAACAATACCACAATGTGCACATTATCAAACATTCTTATCTGAGAGAGACAGGTAAAAGGAACATCTTTTGTTTTTCCAGGTAATTAGCCAATACCACATTTTCCAGGAAGTGAATCCACTACTTAAAAAAAAAAGGAGTTATATTCAACTGCCATTTATTACTAAACTGGATAAAACTGCTCATTAGATATAAAGTGGTTGGAAACCTCCCTTTGGTCAACTTTCTGTCAGCAGTCTTCTTTCGCTCCATTATCTGAATGATGCTGTTTTCAAATCGCTGCAGGAAACAAAATGATACTTGTTTTTCCAACTCGCTGGTTTCAACCAACCAGCTGAATATGATACACTTCGATTGATATTTGAATTGTTCAATATAGGACGTCTGATCCATCCTTTCAGTGAATGGTTATGAAGCTATACAAAGATTATGTATAGAATGTTTTCAGTCTGATCAAACTGTCCCTGCATGTTGGCCTGCTGGTTATGTTAAAGCACACATGTTTTCCTAAGCAAATTCCTTCAAACAATATTTTGCCACTATGCAATCATATTTTGAGCTCAGAGCTGTCTAACATAAATGTGATTGGTTCAAAGAGATAAAACAAAGCATATTTTCTCTCAACAGCAGAGTGATAAATTGCTGCAGCCAGATTGTTCTCCTGTGCTGGAACAGCTTGGTCGAGATTGGCCTGCTCCCAAAATGTGGTAATTAAAAAAAAATTATAAATAAATAAAAAGAATTAAAAATAATGATATAATGTTTTCTCTGATTCAGAGTTATCCCACAGAGATAGGAGCTTTGTGATTTTCTTGTATCTCATCCATTTCTTTTCATTTTTTTCCCCCAGTTTACATTCTACTTAAATTATTTTATATTAAACTTATGAAACGGCTTTATCACTGACTGATTTCCGTGATGAAATTCAGATTGCTCGATGATTCATAGTCGTCTCCATTAATCTCTGTGTTAGGCAGTAATGAATCTGTGGTTTGAGTTTGTCACACTCTGGATCACTATGTTATTAACTAGCCAAATTTGAGTTATTAGGTAAATAAGCAAGTTCGTAACATTAATCATCAAAATCGAGAAAGAATGGAATGAAAGTAACACATTGTAAATGTTCACATGACAAGAAGAAAAATTAATGAATCAGATATACTAATGGCGTATGAACGAGTAGTGAATTACAGTTGTTGTTTATGATGACGATGATTATTATTATTAGGAGTAGTATTAGTGTTGTTGTTGTTCTTGTAGTTGTTTTCCTTGGCTGTCCATCAACATGACTCAACACAAATTGAATACATTTATTAATTTTGAGGAAATTCTGAGAAATATTGTCTCCAATTATGAGCTTGAACTATCCTGACATCCACAGAGGTTTTGAGAAGGATTCATCAGTCAGCCTGTACTGCTCATCCATTCTCCAAATTTTCATATACTTATTTTAGTTTGGTTTAGACTTGTGCAAACTGGTGTAAAATATTGTACTTTGGTACAAAGTACATGTTAAATGTACTTTGTACATTTGTGTAAAATATCATACGTACATGTTACTTGTACTTTATTTTTAATGGCTCAAACAACATTAAATGCATATTTTCCAAGTTTTAAAACAGCCAAACTGCAGCCAATAGATTGATCATTCAGGGGTTTATTATCAAAACCTCTCATTTATTTAACTCACACACACACATATCACTCAGCACAGAGGAGTGTGGTTGATCCCAACATCGCTCCAACTAAAATTCTCGTTGTATTTTGGGTGCAACAATGGTGCTCAAAGCAATTGAAAACGCGACTTCTTCTAAACGGACCCCCAAGGTGAAACTTTCTAAAATTGTGTCAACTCTGTCTTTATGGAAACATTGGGTGGGTGGGGGGGTTGTGCCATAGTAAACAGTTCTTCTGCACATGCACGAGTGGCTTGACAAAAACAACAGTGGCCACAGTGTCATGACTCCCAGTCTCATGGGACTTTCTAGTCTTATAGTTGAGAGACGCCTGTAATAGTAATCCACTGGCATTGGTAATCCATTACCGTTCTTCATTTTATCGGATGAGCTGTCCGGGTTCTGTGCTTCGAATACCTCTGCTCATTTCAATAGTATTCCCTAATACAAAGCTGTTCAGCTGTTCAGCTTTATTTTCACCAGATAAAATGTACTCCATTTTGTCCTCATTTAAAAGGAGGCTATTGCCTTAATTCCCCTAACATTTAATAAAATCATGATTTTTTTTGTCCAGTATTAGTGTTTATTCAGGGGAGTTTGAAGAACATGGAGAAACATAAATTCCTTTCCAGAGTCTCTATTATGGCGTTTGGTGACACTGTGGCCTAGGCAGTACACTGAAAGAGAACACCAACAGTATTGCTGCAAAGCAATACTGTTGGTGTAGTATTGCTACAGTATTGCTGCAAAGCAATACTGTTGCAGCAACAGTATTGCTGCAAAGAACAATAAGCATGCAGGGCCACTATTTTGAGACCTTTAAAAAAAAGTATGCAGTTATTGTGCAATCTTTGGAATACTTGTTTGAATTTTGATTCATTCACCACAAGATCAGCTGCCTTGGAACTTTTGAAAAAGTACAACTGACTTTGTAGAAATTTAAAGACCTTTTAAATGACTTCAGGCGATTAATTCATTAAAGTGATCCTACGTTGAATTGCGGCTTCATCCAATCAGCAGTATTGGCATACACATGTGAGTGAGTGGGATGTGATGTTTCATAGTTTTGGTTTTATTTTTTTTTTCATTTTATTGTTTTACCAATTTTAATTTAAATGTCTATCTTTTCCTTTATTTTTATTTGTATGTTCGAAATAAAGTTTCATTCATTGATTCATTCATTCATAGAATCAAATTTTTCACTTGACAGGAGCTGCCACAAACTGAAGACCGTTTGCAGCGCTCTATAAACGGAAATGTAAATACCCCACCTTAGCAGCATCAGCAGCACAGTGGCTGATATGTCAGCGGTGTGGAAATATAAATAAAAAGTAAAAACATCCTCACATCAACTTGCCACATCTGCAATACCAGAGTTTTATAAAATGGAAGGATCAAATATTTGTTCTATTTTACCAATTTCATATGACATCCAAAAAGAAGTAACCATGCAGCAGAGTACTGAGGGTTCACTAAGGTTGTTGTCACTGTTGCCATATTCAACAGGCAAAAAATCTTTAAGTATGTTATACATTTCAGCTGACAATGCTGTGAATTCCTGTGAATGCATGACATAGCTCTACTTAAAAAAAAAGATTTCACCGCTCCAACTCCCCCCATGCTAAACAAATTATTTAGCACAAGCGGAGAAACGTAGGCCAGAGCATATCCATCATCTCCCCCTGCAAATTGCACCATGGTCATGTGTGTGTGTTAGTCTGTGAAGTTGTGTTATTGAGCAGTTTTCTGTTTTTGTTTTTTTGTTTTTTGTTTTGGGGAGGGTTAGCATATGTGTGTGAGAACCATAGAGTATATTCAGATTCTATCTGGATTGTCTATGTTCCCTTGGCAATTGGTGAAGGGGATTAGTAAGTGTTCTCTGTCTGGTCTTGGAGGTCAAGGAGAGCTCTCTGTCATTTTCTCTTCCCGCTTGACACACATGCACGCTCACAGATATTGCCCACAGTGGGGTTTTTTTCTTTCTTTTTTCTGTCACTTGCCCCTTTGCACTTGGTTTAAAATGCAAAGCGGCAGGAGATTAAAAGCCACAGTCCTGGATGTCCGTCTCTGACCGCCATCACCAGTGTTTGAAAACACATTTTTGTGCGCTCAGTCTGAAGTCAATAGGGCTGCTTGGGAGATAAGGCAATAGGCAGACTGGCAAGGAAAAAGTGACAAAAAAAAAAGGGAGAAAAGTCACAGAATAGGAGACTTGGAAAGAAAAAACACATGAGAGATAAAGAGGTCACTGCACAACGACTTCAACACCATGAGAAAAGCTTTACTCAAGTTAGTCACTATCCTTATTTTCCATTTGCCTTCATGTCTTCTGCCACAAACTCCACATATTAAATGATAGGACTAAAAAAACAAAATGGGTGTGAAACTGGTTTGGAATTGGAAATTTTGACAAATGAAGGATTTGGTGAGAAATCTATTTCTAATAATAATCAACTCTGCTATCATCAATCAATCAAACAAATGAACATTATTTATATCGACCATTTAATGTATCACACATACTGCATATTTACAGAAGACGAAAGAGTACATTGTAAATACATTTCTGAACAAATCTCATCATTACACTCATACAACCATGTATTTCCAGCAAAAACTTAGCTGAACATTCCCAGATTTGTTGACATCTTGCTGTCACGGAAACTCCTGAAGATTCCCGAGGCATTCTGTCTCAAGATCCCTTTAGTACAATTGATCACGATTCACGTGGGAAAACTGATTAACAATCAGTTTTCAGAACATTTAAGACTTTTCTCGTGGCTTGAATACTCTTTCCTTGAGAAAATGTAAATTGGTGATATGTTGATAGTTTTGATTGAATTGCTGCTTTTGCTTTGATATCCCAGAAAACCACGCGTCTATGTTTACGGAAATGACGTCAGTTAGTGAAACATAAACACAGTTTGATGGCTACAAATTCCTGTTTGTTTGAGAACATATCGACTTCGATGTAAAGTAAAGGACAATCAGTTGGCACATATCAAAAACAAGATAATATACATCAGATGCATTACATTATAGCAATATTTGATATGAGTATCAATAAGCTCAACCTGATGCAATTAAAATGTGAACATGACATTAAAAGACTCGCTGCGTTGAAATTTAAAAATCATTTAAGACTTCAGTTGTAAAATCTTAACTACCTTTTAAGCAGTGAGGTACACAGGGATAGATGCAATAAAAATGTAATGGAGAATACCATACACATTCACACCATTTAAATAACAGTTAATTTTGTAGACAGCTAAACATATATGGAAAAAGAAAAAGAAGTCATGAACTAAGAAAACATAAATGAAAATCTTTAATGTCATGATTTGAGGCTAACTATTCATCTGTCAATGGTGCTGGAACCCAGCTAACACTCTACAAAAGCAGAAAATAGGGAACACAATTGAGATTTGCATTAGGATGAGTGTTGATAGAAACAAATTTGTTAATGAAACTGCAAAAAAAAAAAAAAAATCTATCAAGGAGGGTTTTGTGCTGTATAGCAGCTCAAAGCTGCACATGATTACATGGCAAGAAAGAGATTTGTGCAAGAAGGGTACAAGAAACAAGTACCACAACAAAGCAACAAAAAGTAATGGCAGTAATAGATTTTCATCTGTAAAAACCTCAGAAATTGATTTTTTTCACCCTCTAGTGCCTTCCGCTCATGGAAAATGACTTCACGGTTTAAAGTAACTAAAAGCAGGATGTCCATGCATCCATCTTCTGGGAGCTTTAAAATCGGGCAGAAGGGACTCCATCACAGGGCAAACCCAGAGAGAGACAATCACACTCTCGATTAAACCTCCAGGGGCAGTTTAGCGAGACACCAATTCACCCACTACAACAGACTACCTGGAGAAAACACATGCATGCATGGGGAGAACAGGCAAAGTGTTCATGGAAAGGCCTCTGAGTCAGTCATCAAAACCCTGATTATTTTCAATGTGAGGTATGTGTGCTAATCACTTCATTGCTGTGCAACCCCTAAAAGTTGACTCAGAGAATCAGAAATCCAGAGCCACAGTCTATTTGCAGCTTTTTCAAAAACAACAATTGTAAAAATCAATAATGTTTCAATGGTCAATGATTGAACTTTAATGTAAAATAGTAGGGCATTTTTTTTTTTTTTACATGATTGGTAGCGTTGCAGAGTTTGCAAAGTGAATCAATGAATACGATGAGTATCCAATCCATTCGTGAGCAGCTGCACAAAACCTGTAAAATTGTTTATTTCCAAGAAAGGCAGCTCCTAATTTCACATTTCTATTTACAGAAGCTTATCTTATGTTACTTGATAAACTAATGACATATGATACATGTTTGTTGAAACTATGAGGAGAAGTATAATAGAAGCAAATGAAATGTACTTTCACATTTTACACTGTATAACAGTGACTGAGCCAGAGGTCACATCTAGGTTAAGACCAACCCATGGTAATTATCTCTCTTGAACGTTTAAACTAAGAGTCTGGATTATGGGTTTCATTTCCTGTTACATGGCCTCTAATAAATATAGGTCCTGGTGATAATAAGTCAAATTAACTAACACATCAATGTATTTTGCTATCTTGATGGTGTCTATGCGTTACATTTTTCTTAAAGTTTGTCCCCGGTCTCACCAAAGGAAAAACAGATACAGTGTTTCCAAATGAAAACCATTGTAGCAGAGTACATTTTTCTTTCTATTAAATTACATACTGACAGGCAAAAGGGAAACTGATGTATAAATCAGTGCAGTGAGACATGTATGCTAATATGACTCATATCATAGATTTGTTGATTGTTGTATATGGCAACCTTTACTGCTCATAGAGCCATTTGGTTCCATTTTCCACTGAAATCAACACCTAGAGAGCCACACACATTTTATTTTGACACTCCCATTGGCAGACCATGCCAGGAGGACACTACACACAAAACCTTCTTCACTGCTGGTTGCCAACTTACAACTAATAAACTAAACTTCATGAACTAAGCAATAAAAACACAACGCAACACAATTATTACCAACACTACAAACCTAACATAACCCCCAATAATTACATTGAAAACACGACAAACAGAAACTCCCATAATGCATTGCAGCTATCAGCTCCTTTATCGCTACACATTATTAAAATGGAAGATATATGTGGGAGATCTGGGATTTTTAGAACCATGAGTGTGAGTGGTGTGGCTTTCAATGTCCTTTAGTTATTGTGTATGTCACTATAATTTGCCTGAACCTCCCGGAATTGTCGGCGCTCTGCAGTGCAGCAGTTTTACTGTGAAAGGTACAGGAAGCTCCCAGCTTCAGATACCAGTTGAGCCGAGGAGCTGCAGCTCTGGCTGTCGTGACCTGCAGCCGCAACTCTACGTTCTTCATGCCATTATTGTTGCGTAATGACTTTACATCGCTGCGTCGTTCACGACCCGCCTACATTTTACCCCACTCTTTGTAGCGGGACTGCGCTCTGGATGGCTTTGCCTCCTTACGTCCCTCCGGGATGAACTGCAGTGGGACAGAGGCTCAAGGAGCCGCAGTGAAGGGACGAAAGACTGCATGCAGCTCCGGAGCCGCGGGTTGCCGACCCCTGTTCTAGACCTTTAACTAGCTTTAAGTATTGCTCCTTGAGCACCATGGTAACAATAATGGCTTATTAGGTTTGTGGGCGGTTTGGTGCAAATGTGTTCACATTTCTTCAGAGTAATTGACAGTTTCAATTGTTTGTGTGACACTCTGTGTCAGTGCAATAGATCTATTAATAAAACCAGATACAGACAAGTCACTGCCAGCTTGCAGCAGTTCAGAGGGGGATCCTTTACCATGATTGCACACCTGGACCATATTTATTAATCAGAGAGCACATTGCTCACATAAACATACCTGATACATTCGTTGCTCCTAAAGTTGCTCCAACGCTGCCACAAAAGATACACTGGGGCCAGTTAAAGCAAGGAAACCAATCAAATGCTCTGAGGCAAGCATATCAATGATGATTTTGCCGGAAACATTTCTGAAATGAATTTTCAGAGCTGCATCAACAAGCTACAAAACATCTAAATCTTGACGAGGTTAAATAAGCAGCACAATACACTCCAAATCCTTTATGCCCTGGGAAGGACCATTTCCCTATCATCTAAAACCTTAATTGCACTTTTTTTTGTGCTGTTTATGAATATGTTTTACAGTTTTATCCAAGACACATATTTATCATAAATAATGGTATGGTGGTCAAAATGTAAACTGCAAACTATATCAAATAATATTTAGGCGAATTCATAAAACAGATGATACAGAAAAAAAATCAGTAGTGAAATGTGCAATCTGAAAAAAGCGGATTAACATGAATAACCAAAAATATACCTTTTTACATTTCGATTATTGCTTAATTGCACATTTTTATTACCCTGCTCAGGTTCTGTTATAACTGCGTAACACCAAGGGTGAGCTGCTTGTATGATATGTATACATACCTGTAGATAAAGTCAGAGTTCCTGGTTCTGGGGGGAAATCTATGGCGTCCATTCATCGCATGCTTTGTTGGTGCCATCCTACTACTAACTATTATGTTTTGCTGTCCTGAAATGTAAATGTCTTATCAAATCATGTGATCAGAACCCCCAAGGAACTCATTTTTTTTTTTTATGCTTCCATCATAACCAGTAATGTTTTACTGGCTGATTTGTTAAACATACTTGAATTGCCTTTTCTCTAAATACATTGAGTTACATAATAGTAAATCACATCAATTTTTTTTTTTACGTCTACAAATATCAACAATAACTCGTCTTCAGTTTAGAATAAAGTGACTTGGTTTACTGCAGTGAATAAAACCACAAAAGTCGAAAGCTCTATGCTTGCCCTGTTTGTCCCGACTTTGCTTTTGTCCCAAGCAGGCCCCTTGCTGATACAAGCCTATGCTTTACCAAGGCAGCCTGTCGTTTTTTATGATGAAACCAGATGAGATTTAGAAAGGGATCTGAGAATAGGCGGTAAAAGGGGATATATTTTTTTTTCTTTTTTTCTTACAACACTACAGAGGAGGAACTACAACATCCGATTTTCATTTCAGAGGGAAAAACTCAGGGGGGACTGAGTTATGGACATGACAACAAGCATTGTTTTACTGCCATTATGCACTCTCTTTGTCTATCTTGCTCTGCCGTTGTGATGAGTCTGTCCCTGCCTGTCTGGCTGATGTGTTTAGTTGTCTGCTCGTGGAGTGTTTTGCTTTTCTTACTATTTCCTTGTTTTGCTGGGAGTCGGTTTGGCTCGGAGTTCCAGTGCTATTGTTTATCTCCATATTTATGCCTGTCAAAAGCATAACAGAACAGTTTAGATGCTTTCCTTTGCCTTTGATGATTGCTGCTGCCCTTTTAATGAATGCAATGTTCAGTTCCCCTGCTGATGTGCCTCATTTACAGGATCTATCCATCTGCAGCTCTAAACCACCTTGGTCATCCATTGTATTCCTTCTGGGGTCCATGGGGATAGTATTGAATTTACATTGGGGCTCAGAATTGGCTTTACATTTGTCGTGTCATTAAATGAGACTGTTGGAGAAGCAGTTGGTTGTTCATTATGTGGGTTAGTTTTATGAGCTGTCCCCCGGCTTGTGCAATAGTCATGCCTGTGATACATGCAGATAATTATCCATCAGCAATCATCTCTCAGATGGTCAATAATAGTGTGACATTAAGCTGATAAAGTGTAGGTATGAGTGTTACTGCAACCCAAGAGGGATCTTCTTTTTTCTGCCCAGAAACGTTGTGTTGTGCTTCATGAGTGCAAAGGAAAGGAAAGAGGGAGTAATATACTCTCTGTGGTTTGAAGAGGCAGGAGGGGTCTTATGTTGTGGCCTCTGGGATACACATAAAATCACACAAACATGTTCTATTGGAGGAAGGGAAGAGGATTGAAAAAGGATGATCATGTAAAATGGAAATTAAATGCATCTCAAGAGCCCTTGAGACACAGGCAATGCCATATATAGTAGGGTTTGAACCCCTATGTTATAAACACAAGAATTATGAAGAATGGAAATGTAGTAACTTAAGGGACTATGTGCGAAGAGAGGAATGCCCTGTGCTTTCTACACTATCTCACCTAAGATAGTCTTGCTTAACTAAAAGAGCCCTACATAACTCACTTTCAATTGAGAACAGGGTTTGAATTAAAGATTAGCCTATTAAAGCCTATGTTGAATAAAGCATTTTCTCAAGTTCCGCACCTTCTGTGTATCAGGTACAGAAAGGATTGGTAGATAGATGGATAAATAATATAATGATACATTGTGGCAATCTCTATAGAGGGACGGCCTGTATCAATATGAATTGGTCATGTCATCTGCTTCAAACATAAGTAATGAGAAGAGGGAATACATTAACTGGAGATGGAGATTTCAAGTAGGAACCAACAACCAAGTATATGTCGTTCCTATATGTCATAGTTTTAACTCGACTTAGGCCTCATCGACACAAAAGATGGACTATAACAATGGCAGCTTCCAGAGTAGCATGACTCCCAGGAGAATATCGACTGGGACTTGGTTCTTTTACAGTTACTTTAGTGGAGGGTCACCTGTAATAGCAATTCAACTTTGTTGTCTGTCCATACGATTTGCCATGTACTCGCCATTGTTAATGTTATAGTGCATGTGTGTGTGGTTTTATTACAAAAACAACCAATAGGACAAACTGATGGTACCTACCTACAGCGTTTGCAGCGTCTCTGCTATTTTCTCATAAACAGACAGCCTTATCCAAAATTTTCTGATATGAAAAGGCAAAAATGACGCATTTTCATTTGTCGTGTAAACCGTGGGGCTTTTTTTCTCAGGATTTTCAGGAAAATAAAAAATGACATAATTGAAATAAATCTTGAAACAAAAATCAGTGACAGTAAGGAGTAAAAAAAAAAAAAAAAGGAAAAAGGATGAAAATGTCAAGAAGACGCAGACAACCAGCATCCTCCGAGCCTTAGGCACAATTACTGCTATTACTGCTTTTCAGTGAGAGCTAGTAGAAGTTGAGCGACTGGATGATGCCTGGACACACGACAGGAAAGAGAACGAAGGGAAAAGTGGTGGTAAGAGGGTGGACAAGGGAGGAGGCAGGGAAGTGCCGGACAACAAGCGAGTAAATAAGAAAATTGGAGAGCAGAAGAAATAAGGGGCAGATAATGACATGGTCACCAAGGGGTGAATGTAACGATCAAATCTTTCATACTTATAGATTTTGCTGTTGGATGTTGTAGTTGTCTTTTATTGAGGTCAGAGGACAAATGGGCAGATCTAGAAAATTGCTGCAAGACTGTGACGGATGTTGCATAAAAACACAGAAAGAGAAAAGTGCTGTACGGGGACGGTAAAATGTCAACATAATGCTTAACAGACACACTCAAAGTGGACATCTACTGCAAAGCAAGCCATCCATCCATCAATATATAATTTAATGTATGTTACGCAGGGGTGTCAAACTTGTTTAAAATAAGAGGAATAATTCATCAAATTAAGTGAAATAAAATTATCAAAAATATTTCAAAAAAAAAAAATGTTAATGAAATATACATATTTAAAACCTAGACATAAAAAGCAAGACCATTTAGTTAAAACAAATACATAGATTGAAAACACAAATCCAACTAAATCAATTGTTTAAAAAAAAGTTGAAGATAAAAAATGTATATTGCTTATAAATAGAACTGGAAAATAGTATAATTAGAGAAAAAAATGAAACAATTACATCTTTTATCTCAGTAAAAGCTAAGCTGAAGAGGTACATTCTAAGGTTTTGTTGACATGTTTCAACACTTGTAGTTGCCGTCACATTGTTGCAGTGGTCCACTGCAATGGTGCAGCGGACACATCAAGCGGTTCTGGTCTATCCATGTTGTTTGTGTGCGAGGAATACGAAAGAAATGAACCCTTCTTTTCAATGTTTTGTACTTATGCAGCTCTAAATTCCCCAATGCTGAAGTATTTATGTGTATAGAGAGTTGGTTTGACTGCTTCTTTCTTTTTGCTCTGCTGATTTGTATTTATGCTGTGCCCCACTGTGCTCAGTGAATTGAGGCTGGGACAGTTTACTTCTTCTGGACAAACATGTGTTCCAGTCTGTTTCCTTGAGTTTTATTTTTATGTGGTGTTCTATATTTACTCAGGACATTGCTGTGGTACTGCATTTGACATTCATAGCTGTTCTCAGGTATGGGCATCTTCAAAGCATGTACACTTTTTTTTTTTTATTGTGTTGCATCATTGTGGGACTTTGGGCAAAAATACAATAAATAAATCATTATAACAGTTCTGAGGAAGAAAGTATTTCAGGAAGACCTTCAAGAAACGAATGTAATTTTGTTATTAATGTATTCATTTTGCCCATTTATTAATTTTCAGGGTCAAGGGTACAGATGTACAAGAGCCTTTTTTAAGCTTTTAAAAAGTGCGGAAAAAACTAAATCAATTTTAATTTCATGGACACCTTCACTTTGAATTAAGATAGTTACATTTGCTTTCAAAACTGGTGTTTAACAACAAACAAATATTTAACTTGGAGGAGCAAAAAAAAAGTGCTGCAAGATTAGAAATGTATTTTCGTTAAAAGTAATTTTATTTCATGATTTTTTTTTTTTTACAGTCTCATTGCAATTCTTGCCCCTGGCATTTTTGACTTTCTCTTCTCAGCTGTGTGTTACATGATTAGAACAGGTCGAAAGCTTTATAACTCTTAGAAATAATGTTCAACGTCAACCTCAATACATCACTTCAACAAAATGCATATAACATGTGTACATAAACACAAACTATTGTCACGGTTGTGAGTTTACTGTTTCAGATGCACTCTACCATATTAATTATCTCTCCAACTATTTGGTTGGTTAGTTGTTTAACAAATTAAAACAAAATCCTAAATAGGTTGTCGTCTATATTTTCAAAATATTTAGATAATAATCTTAGAAAGATGCTTGAGTCTGTTTTAACATCATCTGGATGGCAAAAGCAACTAACTATTATCACAAAACATGAATTGACAGCCAGTATGCGATGGGTGACACAAGCAACACACACCATTGGCTACATCAGTCTTTATTTATGCGATTATGACGTATGCACGCACGTCTGGAGGGCTTGAAAAAGGCTCCTTTGTTTGCAACCCCTGCAAATAGAGATAACCCCTCTGTGCACAAACATCCTCCAACACACATACCGTGTCGTGTGACACACCGTGTGCAAAATGCACCACGAAGGCACACACAGTCCTTGACCCTTTTATCCACGTCAGTCATTCTTCATGTGATGATGACTTCACATACCCGTGCACATGCACACACATTCCATAACATACAGTATAATGTGACTCATACGCCATGCACGAAGCAACACACAAGCACCAACATTGTTCACTCTTATTATCTATGTCAGTCATTCTTTACAGAGATGACTTTATAAAGTACACACACACACACACACACACACACACACACACACACACACACACACACACACACACACACACACACACACACACACACTTGTGTGTGTGTGTGTGTGTGTGTGTGTGTGTGTGTGTGTGTGTGTGTGTGTGTGTGTGTGTAGAGAGATTTAGCAAAGCTGCACATTTGTCTTAGTGAGTCTTCATCTTTGGTGATATGTCTCCCATGCACTGCTTTATATTTAATAGTGATAAATCGAGCAGTGCCCTCATCGCTGTGTGACGACATGACGCATACATCAACCGGAAAATTATGTGGAAATAGCAAGTTTATAGTCTTTATCCTGTCATCTATATTTCAGCCACAAGATGAACGTATTTAGTTAATGGTTGATTTGATTCAAACCTTGACTTCAAACCTTCAAACCTGCCTGAAAAGTGCCACTGTTTAGAACTACTCTGCAGAAGTACAAAAAAGTACCAAGTTGCTCATCCAACACTATGACTTAGTAAATCCAGCATGTGGCTAATTTCTGTAGCTTGGGTGTGAGGACTGCAGTTGAGGAAGTACTGAATGTTCTCAACTACTGACAAATGAAAAACATAGAAAATGTTATTGATAGTGTCATGCTGAAAGAATGATTTCTTAATGTGATTTATGCAATTGATTCACAACTGACTCTCCCCCTTTAATGGTTTGATCCTGTTGATGCAACAATGTCTCAAGTGAATATGCATCGTTTTGGCACTTTCATTTCGGAAATTTTTAAACAGTAGCGTTTGGCAAATTGTCAGAAAAGCTGAAAAAAAAGAGTTTTCTTGTATTGCCACAAGTTAATGGTGTACGTTACTTTTGTAATGAAGCCACATACACGCAACGCAGAGAATACATTATAAACAATAACAATGGCAAGTACACAGACATACGTAAGAGCAGACAACAAAGTTTGATTGCTATTATGGAGGAGACCATTGTTGTTATTGTCCATTTACATGCACATGTGCAGAGGAACAGTCTATTATGGCGCAGCGTTTGAGAAAAGTGGCGTCTTCCTCCGTCTAAACAGAGATGGAAATATTTCCAAAAAGATCCATTTGTGAGCCTTCAGGGCCTTCGAGCACTGTTGTGTGTAAACGGACACCCAGCGTAGTATGCTTTCAAATGTTATTGTGTAAACGGGGCATCAATCTACTGAATGGACGGAAAAAAGCAAGATCAACTGATGCATTGATGCAGTTCTGTCATATCACATCAAGTTGAGGTTGAGTGTGAATGACTAGCTTCTTCTCAAGGAGCAGGAAACTAATCATTGATTTGATACACCAATAACATTTGTCTCCTGTATATAGTGATTTAAGTACCCTTTATCCCCTGGCTGGCTTATCTCTGGGCCATTGATCTGTTATTTCATGGTGGAAAAAAAGAAGACGGTGTGTCATATAAGTGTCCTGACCTTTCATTATTATGTGTTGATAAGAAACAGTGATTGTGAGAGAAACATGGGCTTATATAACTACAACTGAATCTCACCAGTACAAAATGGATATTGTGTCACACTGTAAGATGTCAAGTAATTGTGACAAAAGAAACTTCAAGTAGGTAGCGTCATAGTATGGTCAGTGAAAAAAAAAAAAAGGTACAAGTCACACACACACACACACACACACACACACACACACACACACACACACGCACACGCACACGCACACGCACACGCACACGCACACACACACACACTAGTTGTTTTGTTAACACAAGTTCACAACCTTTTGCAGTATTAATGCTAACTTTCAATTTAAATCAAAGTAATAGCAAATACTATGAAGGTGTTACTCAATTGTATTTAATGTTCTATTTGTTTTGGTACATTTTACTAGCTATTTAATTTAAATCATTCCTCTCAACAGCATTTGCTTTGTTCATTCTATTTTACGTATTTATATTTCTGTTTTATATTTAGTTTCATTATGCTGTTTCGTACTACCTTGACATTTCCTAAGATGTTTCTTAATAATTGTATTTATTCATTTGTATGCACAAAGATATTTTTGAATTATTGAACCACAATAATTATTATTCGTTTTAATTTTAATGCATTACTCTTTTATTTCTCCCCTTTGTGCCACCATAGTCTTATCACTGTCATTTGCATCGAGGTTGTATAAACCCTGCACAGTAAGCGCAACATAGGTGAGGTTCAATTTACTTACTGATTGTAACACATTTCTTGTGTAAATAATACCTTTATTCTCTTTATAGTCATATTATTTTCAGCCTGTTATTCCAAATCATGAAAGTGGCAGATCTGCAATCTAAAGTGAAAGACAGACAAGGGGGCATTTTTTGGATTTAGACTTGTCTGCAACCTACTATGATTTTTAACTTCAGTGTCAATTATTTACTTACAACTAGGTAATGCTCAATCCTTAAAATGTCCCCAAGTAGGTTAAACATAATGCAGGACATGTGTTTCTTATAACTGCAACAAGGAGGAGTTATACGTAATTAATCAAATACAGGGCTGACTCTTCTCCACAACACTGCCTATGTTTGATAATCAGCTTGCCACTTTATCTATGTTTTGTTATTTTTTTCAATCCACAATCTCCAGAAAGTGCCTACGTGTCCATCTCAACATCTCAAGTCGGCAAATAAAAGCCAACTTGGTCCACGAAAAATATGTGAATTTAACTGTACTGATTTGTAGAGCTCTTACTTTATGGCAAAGGTTTAAATCAGCACAAATCTTACAAAAATGAAAGCCATGTGCACACACACATTTATTGCAAACGGGATTTAATTTGTCCATGCATTAAATTGACTTCTGATTCTGAGACACTCTGCTTCCTCAATGAAGCACGCTCTGCTCTTAATTAAACCAACATGAAGAAAATATAAATACATCTGCAGAAATATGTACACATTCGGAACAGCATGGTCTTAAACTGTCCAACTCAGACAGAATAATTAAAAGCCCTTCATTTTGACAGCTTTCTGTCCCCTTTCCCACTGCTTCTCATCCCCCCTGTGTGTGTCTTTCTCAGTATGTAGACCAACACAGTTGGTCGAGAAGATAGTGGGTTTATTAACTGCTGGAATGATGGAGATACAGAGTTCAGGTATTCCTTTGCTTTCATTTTAGGAGTGTGTTTTAACAACACAAGCATGAACAACTATGTCACATTAAGCACACCAATATTTAAAAAGACATTTTGGAAAATGTGATTGTATTCCTCTGTTGTTTAAAAAATGTGCTTGCCACTTCCAGCCATCAGTGTATCCATCATCGGTGGACATGAATGATTGGAAATGTAATTTTAACTGAAGTCTAAAAGCAGAATCATAACTTAAACTCTTATCTTTCTGTGATAAATCAACAAATGCCTCCCTGCATGCATTATGTTTATTCCTGCTTTAAACAAATTGACATTATAGCTTACCTTTTCTGGTACTAATATGCGTTTTGCTTTTAAATAACTTACTTAGCTGTCTAAACATCTCCCAGGTGATCAGCAAAGCCCCTTCTCAGTCCTAGAAGGAATTCCCCCTGCCTCACTCCTGACAGTCCACACACATCAAACCTTCACAACCTCCGAAGCTGACAGAAAGTAGCTGAGGGCTATTTGAGAGATTCTGCTAACCGCCTCCAAGAACCCTGGAGAACCGTTAGGGAGTCAAATCGACTGCAGTTGATTTACAGTCTCAAAAGACTGACTGAAATAGTGGCGTGGCCACCCATGAAGGGGGGAAGTTAATCTCCTTCTGAACACCTTCTCATTAACTCTCAAAGAAGACAAGATCCTGAGACTTGTGCTTAGCCACAGTTACTGCAGATGGAATCCCGAGGTTTATAATATCAAAACATTCATAATCACCAAAATATAGAATGGAATAAATGTCAACTTTCAGAGAATTCAGTGTCTGTGTCACAACAATATATCAGGTTTTTTGGTTGTTGTTTTTTTACCACTTTCATTAAACCTACAAAAACTGCTGTACAAAATATAATGACTTGAAACAGTGAGTAGTGTCATTACTCAAATATTCCTGATAATCGATTTCTGCCCAGCAACTCACACCTCATGTAAAAGAGATCATCACTGATACCACAAAATTGCTTTCTTGCTCCCATTTATATGCCAGCTTATTTTATTGTTTGTTAATTGTGATAATATCCACTAATATTTAACTACCATATCTTATTTCTGCTTCACAAAGACAACTGCTTATCCTTAGTGCACTCTGCTCTAAGGATTGGACAGTTTCTGGACCACAAGGCATCACATTTCAGTTACTTTTGTCAGAAACTTTAACATTTCTTAATCTTAATTCCAACATAGTTTTCAAATAATGGTTTGTGTTCATTATGGAATCCAGACAAACATGTAATATTTTATTGAAATCGAAATATTTTGATGCTTTATTAGCAAAATGGTTTCGTTTTCATGATGTGACATGGAAAATATCAAATGACCTTGTCTCATGTTTCTTTAGGTTCAAAGTTTTTATTCTAACAAGGCTAGATCCCCAGGTTTCCATTTAATGACCTTACCTGTTTACTTCATCTACTCAGTCATTTCAGAAATGTTGTTCCCCTCTGACATACACACAACTAACACACTAATATCATCTCACATATAGTCTGCTCTTAAACTTATTATATTACTTTTTCACATTTTGTTGCTGTAATGAAATATTCATTAGCAGCAAACATATTCAATAGCAATACCATCACTTGTTTCACTCAAGGGTTTCTTCTGCACCTTTGAGTTCCTAAGAGCATTGTGACAATTTTATCAGGTGGAAAGGTTCAAATAAGCTTTTTACTGTCTTAAATTTTGAAAACATATTTTAACCCTTGGGCTCTTTAACCATTTTATTATTTTTTTTTCAAATTTTTATCTTTACTTTTTTTTATATATCAGCAGTCTCATTTTGGCACGCCTGGCTGTCACTGCATCTCAGAGTACCTCCTGCTGTTGTACAACATCTGTTTTAACATTGAAAATGTCTTGCATAAATCCATCACCATATGAGGACCACTCTCCAGTGAGAGACTGCATTCTCTCAGGTAGCCAGTCCACCCTCAGAACTGTAGCTGTTTGCACCAGTTTGTGTAAACTCTCGAGAATGCAGTGAAAATCCCCAGGAGCTCAGCAGTTTCCAAAAATACTCAAACCTGCCTGTTTGCCACTCTATCACTGTTAGTCATCGTGTTTTGTGCCATTCACAGTTGATGGGGTTTTTTCTGTCGCTGAGGGGCGATACAACACAAGATGGGGAAAGTGAGTGGCAATGTGTGTTTTTAGTTTAATAAGCACTTTAATATATCAGCTATACGTCCTGTCATTGTGCTGATCAAGGATAGGATATTTACATTCAGCAAAGAAAACTGTGATCATGCATATCCTTATATCCATAATAAATAGTGGTACACAGGCCTGACCACTCACAGCTATTTTGAATCCATTATCATAATTTAGTTATTGAAAATAGAGCCGTTTGGTTTCTACTGCCCCTAGCATTATTAAATACCAACATGACATTGAAGATAATGCTTATCACCCTGTTGCCAGCAAACGGAGAACAGAGCAACAGGAGCTTCTGCCATGACCACCACTGCAGCACAAGGGAGACAATTGAAGACTCTTTAAGAAGACAGTTTTTAAAGGATGAGTGCATTTTATTCCATCTGTGTGGTACAGTTAAACCATTCCTGAGAGAAAATAGGCAAAATGTCAGTCCTTGTTAAGTTTGGTTCCATAGTGTTGTGCTAACTGGAAAGCTGTGGCGTAATGCTTGGTGTGAAGATCATTGCCTGTGTTTTCTTTCACCTTATTGAAGTCACATACAGTAGATGGCTGACAGTTGTGAAAAACAAAGATTAACTGTTTACACGTAAGAGCATTGCTGTTGTGCGCCTCCTACTAACAACAGGTCTTGTTCATGGTTCTGAATTCAGAATTTTATGTTAATGCATACTGATAAAAACTGTATACTTTAGTAGGCCAGACATCACAGGCTGCTGGAGTTCATGTAAAAACTGTGGGTATGACTGCCTAAACACAAGGGTCTTTCAGTATGATTGATGATTTTACCCAAATAAACAAAAACAACTCCACTAAGCAATTCTACTGCGTCGTTACTCAATAAATGGTCCTTTTTGGTATTTTCTATGTGCTCCATAAGTACTAAGATATTTATCCTGCTGTGGCTTTCGAATCTGTTGGCTTGACCTACTTTGAAACACCTCGGTTTTATGACATGCTTTGGTTGCATATTTCATCCAGGCTCGGGCTGTTTGCTAAATGTTAAGTAACGGTCGGGCTAAGATGCCTGAACCAGCAAACAGATTGTGAATGCTGATGAACAGCATGTTTCCCTTGAGTCCGTAGAGACTCACGTCGAAAGTTGTGTGCTTGTGTGTTTTGTGTGCCAAAGTCACATGCTTGTGTGTCATAGATCCTTTTCAAGGCATACCAGATGGTGGTGGCACAGCAGAAACTATAAAACGTGTCAGAAGTGATTACGGTAGACTCAGACTTTTTACCAATGTGTGTGCTAACCTGTCATTTACACCAATGGAAAAAGTTGTATGATGAGAATGTTTAGCTGATATAATTACAGGAAAAGCAGCATTGATAATAACCACTAATACTATGACAGTCGGATCAATGCATAATGCTGTGTTTTCATACCTTCTTTTGGTTTGGGTGGCGTTCTCTTTTGAGGACAGACCAAACTGCCTGGAAAATGTCATGCAATTACAACAAAAGCTGCTCATTTGGGGGTGCTGTCGCCCCAAAATAAACACAGAGAGGAAGTAAAGAAGAATCATGGCTCATTGATTGATCTGGACCGAAACCGGAAGTCCTGCCGCATTAGCCCATGGTGGCTCGTGACTCGGCAGCCCTCCAATAAATGCATCTGAGCGCCTTTTTCACAACTTCTTCCTGCCTACTTTTTTCCTCAATACTCCACATCTGCTCACAAAATATTTTCCAACTGTTTCTTTCTGGGTCTGCCTCTTTTGATTTGCGCGGTTAGCTTTGTTTGTGTACTACCCATAATGCATTGCGCACTACATCACACCCATTCACCCCACCCATTAGAAAGATCTTTTGAAATCGCTTGTTAGTGCTGGTTCAGAGTTTACGGGTGTGTTCACGTTTCCCAAATGAAATGGCTTTTCCCTGAAGTGAACAGCCACACTCACTCACATTCTCAATCATAAGCAAATTGGAGTCAATATTAACATGGTTGGGAATTATAATGTTTTACTCTTCAATAATTATTGCATCACATTCATCTTCAAATCTAAACCACCGTGTTTTTGGTGCAGCGCACAATAGCGTAATGATACATATACAGACATTCTTGATGATGATGATGCTCAACCCATAGACCCATGGACTTTATTAATAATATATTTATGTATATATTATTACCATCATACAATAATCAAATAATTCAAGCAATATATAAGTGAAATGAAAATTAATGACATCTAATTAATATATGAATTGTTGTGAAGTGTGTTGATGTATAATAAAACCATGGGGCCCATACTTCTTCCTTAGGGATGATATTATTATTTGAGACGACAGCTTGTGGAACATCATAAAATAGAATCTGTGCACATAAATCCTTATTACATATGCAGACATAGTTTCAATGTAACACACACACACACACACACACACACACACACACACACACACACACACACACACACACACACACACACACACACACACACACACACACACACACACACAAGCAAGTGCAAACCAGAGAGTTTAAATAAGGATGATAAGAATGACATTGAGATAACAATCTAATGAGGGACAGTGAGAAAAACTGATTAAGAGAATCTTTCGTGGATATTTCTTCTCTTGATACTTGTATGGGACTTAATTAGACTACTGTTAAGGAGATAAGATATCCAGAATCAGCACTAGCCAGATAAGAACAATGAGCTTTTTTACATGGATCCACGGTGCATCAGTATCCATAGGCACAGACTGGATGAGTGGAAGCACACCCAAAATGAGGATAATATATTATAATGATTCCCACAATTAGAAAGGAATTTAGATTAAATGTACCCCTAATGTGACCTACTTGTAATCAGGGGCATTAAAAAGATGTGCTGCGTGTGAGACACTGCAAAGAGCAGTAACCAAAGAAGGGTATTACAGTAAAATGGAGGCGGAGTGAAGTGGCGTTAGGGAATGGGAAGTGAGATAACGTCAGGTATGGACAGCAGGAGAGAGGGATGGAAAGCTAAAGAAAGGATTAGTCATGCAGCAAACCAGAGAAGTTGAATAGGTAATGAAGGAGGCCGCCCAGTAATGCATGAGAATAGGATAGAGGGGCTTAGCAGGAGTCGTGCAGTGCATTGATTACCTCTATCTGTCATTAGCTACAGTCCCTATGCCTTGAGGATTGGGTGGATGCTATAGTGAAGAGAGAAAGGGCCCAGATGGAGAGCTGAGTTTTGATACTCCAAAGAAACTGAACAGACAAGAGCTACACAAGAATGTGTTTTTCTGTCCTGTGATGGAGGACATATGTGTATTGTTGGATCTGTCTTTACAAAGCTTGCTCGTGGTGAATTTTATAGACTTGCAGACAATTTTATGTCAATAATTTGTTTTTAACTGTCATCATAAAGTATGGTGCCACCGAGTGACATGTTGTAGCTGTAAAAAGATCAGATGTGCTGATCTACCACACTTGTTTTGTGAGCTGGAAAATGAACCACTTAACTCCACTCTACCACAGGAGCAAATCACTCTCGACAACTCATAAGGTGGCAACACCACTTATGATCATGTATAGAGACAGACATACATGGCTATGTCCATGTGGGTGTGAGAAAAAGGTTTTGTCTGAGTTAAAACATTTTAAGTCCCACTCGTATGACACATTCATATTAAAAGCAGTAGTTTGTTTGTTTGTTTTTTTGAGAGGAACTTTATTATGTAGGCAGTTATCACGGAACCAACTGTCTAGGTTTTGTGTCACAGTTCATTTGAGATAGTTTTACTGAAGTGACTCTGAAACAACACATTTAATACACTGATCTTTTAGAACAAAGTACAAATCGAGAGAGTGTTTTATTCATGCTTGGAGCTAGACACATTTTAGATCCTTTGTTTGCTTTAATTAAAACCATAATTTAGAAGCTAGACAGACAATTGAATAGTGCAAAGCAGTGTAAGACCTTGCTTTATTAATGATTGAAGTACCCACTGGAAAGCAGTTTAAGGCATAGAAACAAATTAAAACACAGCTTTACGACATTTTCATTGCTCAGTAAATCTAAATATAGCCTATATACGTGACGACTTCATTTTGTGTTCCATGTTAATGCTATCCTTGAGAGTAAGGGGGAATAAATAGACATGCCCTCTTATAGCAATGAGTGGGTGGTGGCCATTTTGTGCTGTAAGTCTTCCGGAGAGCCAGCTTATTCTCCCAGCACACTCTAGTGGCCCAGCGGGGGGGGTCCTCTGCTTTGCTTTGAGAGGTGGCCAGCAAGCTGTCTGTTGCCCAGCGACTTCAGAAACTCCATGAAGTTTCTAACTTCATGTGTCTGTAATGGTTTGTGTGTTTGGTAAGTCACAAGTGCCAGAGCAATATTAAACCACACAGACAGGACTAATGAAGGATTTAAAGGGACCTGAGCTCACACAGGGCTTAAAGCCCAATGCCGCATGCACACACTCACACAGACATGCGGCGAGATTCATGCAGAGATAATCTGAGCCGTATATGGTCCTACAGCTTGGGGATACCAGTGAGGGGGTTGTTAAATTAACTGTGAGCGAGGGTCATTTTGCAGGGCTCTAGTTTGGGTGTAGTAAATGAACTAAAAAGCAAACTGGTGTGCAGAGAGACAGCTTCTAAGCACCCCCCTGGCTGGTTCCTTACATGGGGTCCTGTCTCAATGCATCCATTTAGGGCACCCTGTTGATGTCAGATGTTGGTGGTCGACTGAGGCGCTCAAGCTATCAAGTACTTGTTAAAGTGATTTGTTTTTTTTGTTTTTGTTTCTCTTCAACTAGAGGACAATCTGGGGTAAACAAGTATAGCATCCTCAGTAATGATGAATAAGTGATGCCTACTCAAAATAATTTGCTGATGTTTTTGCTTGTGCTAGTAAATTCACAAGTGAATTAAATTACAAATACAGTGTATACTTGTTATATTTTCTTAACACACTCAAATTTAGAAACACTCTGAAAATCTACAGACAGTAATATGGATGGAGACAAACATTTATTTCAAACCTGACAGGACTATTTGATGTAGTCCGCCATATTTAGAAGATTACTAAATGTGAAATAATTTATTGAAGAGGCTGCCTGGTACCACTAAAACTAAAATTGGTGTTGCGTCATTGTGCTCTTTTTCGCTTCCCTCAAATTTACATATAATTGCAGGTTTCAAGCGGGGTCATGATAGTTGAATCTCTTTTAAACCAAGATAATTTACAAATTCAGGTGATAATTTGTCAAAACATTTTAATGCTGTTTACTCATTGTTGTTTAATACACTATCATCAAGTAATTACCAATTACAGCTGTTGTGAATAATAGCCATAATAGACTTAATGGACGGAGCGATTCCTGACATAACACCGTTACTCTCCACTTTTTGCTTGTCAAATTTGTTGACTGACTTTTTACAAAACTTTTTACCCAGGGGTATCGGGCTTCCCTCTGCATAATGTTATCTTAAATTGTTGTCCTCAGTCAGGGTCACAGGGGCTTCTTGACTTTTCTGTGTTTGTATATATTTCCCTTTGATCTGAAGGTTGTTTTTTTTCCCCTTTGGTCTTTTTGTCTCTCGAATCAAATCAACCCTATATTACATCTATCGTTCTCTTTTTATTCTATCTGTCTCTCGTATTTCATTCTGGCCCAAATTGTCAAGTTTAGTAAATTGAATAACATTTCTGGGCTTTCAGACAGTAGGCTGATGCAGATCAATCTGCAGAAAGCCAAGGAGCATGACTGGACAGAAGCTGCTCCTAAACTCAGCCGGATGCTCGTCCAGAACATATTCTTTCGGTCTGAATGGCTGCTTGAATTATAAAGAAAATTCTATGTGACGTACCTCATCACACACACAAAGGGGAAATTACCATGTATTTGAACACATCAACGATTCATTAAAATGCATGTTGTCACTTTGGTATCATAACCATGTCTCAACCTTTGAATCAGTGAGTTGTAACACATCCTTTCAAGGGATTACTTGCAGCTCCAAAAGGTTAGGATTGTAGGTAAAACATTCAAAATTAGAGTCAGAACATTTTAACCCTCCAAATCTGTTCTAGCTGTTCCTTCAACTCTTGATACTTGTGAATCAAGTAGTGATAGATGGGATACTTTCTTAACCTATCTATCTCTACTGCCCTCTTCTGTCATTTGCCAACAAAGCCAATGTCCAGTTTGTTAGCCAGCAGCTATTTGTTAGTCTCGGAGCTATAAAGTCTCGCAGGATTTTAGCTCTGTGGTTCTCAACCACCTTTGGGGGGAAGTCCTACTGGGATGTGGGTACTTTTAGCCCATACTAGCTACAGTCCCTGTAGACACTTGGTTGTGTCTCTCCATGTACCGGTACAATGATACTGCTTGCATCCAACACCAGGTCCGGAGCCAGACTTTCAGAAATACTGAGGTCCACCACTCATTATTCCAAGTTGCGACCAAAATGAAGGCCAAAATTCAACTAAAATTGAAACATTTAAAACAAGTGATTTAGTATATGTTGTAAATATATGTGTGTGAATCCACTCATTAAACCATTCAGATCCAAAGCATTGTTTTAACTATGTTTAATTACATAGACCTGTCAGTCCAGCATGTGTTTTCTTTCCATTAGGAGATGGTGCTTTTTAATAATACTATAATAATTATAAAGTAATTCCATTCTTGATGTCAGCAACTTGCTCTATCTGGCAGTGGTACATGCCATGTAGAGGCTTGAGCTTCCATGTTGCCTGCTCCCTACTCCTTCTCATTAGCTTTTAGCTGTTTGAGGCATTCACTTGGTAGCTCATCCTTTGGGGCCATCTTCCTGATGTATTCTTGGATTTTGTTCTGTTAGATTTCAGTAATGCATGTGGTGCTATTGATCATAACATCCAACTGAAGAACCTGGGAGTTACTTTTGAGTCGGGGTTATCCCTGTTTTCGTTCACCTGCGTACTGTCTCTAAGATCAATAACATTTTGACTCTGAGTGATGCTGAAAAATGATTCCATGCATTTGCTACTTCTAGAGTAGATTGCTGTAATTCCCTAGTGTCAGTGTGTCCTAACAGTAGTTCTGCATAGGCTGTGTTTTTAGTTCAAGAGTAGGAATGTACAGTAATATTTTGGATTCGTGGGGAAACCACTGAACAGTTTACACTTGTTGAAAAAGCTTCCCATACATTCCACTTCTCCTTCAGAGAGGATCTTTCAAAACATCAGTGCACAAACGCTAGCCATCACAACAGTAAAGCTTAAAAGTGGGAGAATCCAGCATCCTATGACTATTGAACAGCAATTGTATATTCTAAATCATACAGGAATGAGACAGAATGTATCTCCTTCAATCCCAAAGCAACTGCATCCTCACTCAATTTAGTTTTTTGTTTGTTTTGTTTTGTGATGTGTTGCTGCCATAAAATATAAATCGGATGATGAAATGTCATCTGATATTTTCTATAAGTTGTATTTTCAAATAAGGGTGCAGTAGACATGAGAGCCATTACGTCCTGTTTTAAATTAACGTATTACACATTGCCCCGGCCCTTTTGGGGTTGTGGTTGTAGATGTCTCCAATAAAATCAAGACTCTGGGGGAGCATGCACACGGGCAGAAACACAATATCAATATCAATGTCAGCATTATCTCAGTGACAAATGGCATCATTTACATACAGTGCTTATTATCGTGTTGTGATAAATAAACAAGGTCCTCAATGCTGAATGAGCTCACCAGACATATATCACTTGGCTTATTATGTGTATATACTGTTTATGTGTCATAATGCCGCTCAGTAATGTGATTTATGTCATCACTTACAACTAGATTCACCTCATGACTTAAGCTTTGCAGAGTGGTGATTAAGATGAACTGTGATGGCAAATGAACACGGGGAATCCAAAGGCAATGTTGGATGTTAAATAATATGCTGGAGTGATAATTATCATACAAAAATAACAATTGTTGTTCCCAAAGTGCAACATTTTGACGCATGTATGTGTTTTCTCAGAATGCAAATAGCTGATCTGTTTTGTGTTTGTCAGTATGTGCCATGGGCACACTGAATTGTCCCAAGCAAAGAATCCATGGCCAATCCACCATGTTGATTCAGTCCATAACTTCATGTAGCTTTCAGCTTTCAGTGAGGTTACACTCAAGAGGACTGATTAGTCATGTCATTTTGGCTTTAACAAGGATTTGTTCAGTCAGTTAGTTCAGTTTATTTTCAGAAGAACACTGCCTTCCTGCCTACAAACACACTATCTTCTCTGGATTCAGTTGCCAATGCCGTAAATGTTGGGACATTTTATGAAAAAATTAAATAAAATACACTTAAAACAGAATGCAATCCATTTCAAATAACGACGTATCTACTTGAATAGAATACTGTGACAACATTTGAAATGCCAAAAAGTGAGTAAATCCACGAGATTCAAAGCTAACAACGGTTGGTGCTGCATCGCAGCTTGTCTTTAAAACACCCAAGAAGCTTTTCTGAAATAGCCAGTGTTCCCACCTCATGTTTGGTCCAGTTAAATCACTTTTGTTTTCGAATTGAACTGGACATGTCTGTCCTTACATTGTCACCCAAATTTTGTTCATACGCGGGAACTGGGAACTGCGTTTTAACACCACCCGATAATTATGAAAATAACAGGTTCATGTTTACTTGATACAAGATTTCAACTGCTTAACATTGTAGGGACCCATTTTTCTTGGATGGTAATGTTTCAAATGCTTTTAAAGGCTGGCAAGTTTTCAATCTTAGTCGAACATCTAGAATCTTTTCATTCTTCAGAATCATCAGAATATTGCAGTATTTCTATGCACTGGGAAAAGAAAGCTCTTGGATTGAATACACACTGAATGACTTTTTCACCATTCATCCTGAATGCCGCAGCATCTATGGTTTCCTTAAGAAATTTAAAATTCTGATGAGTCAGACCACAGGAGACTCTTCGCTCTCAGTCCTGAGAAGACATAAAGCATATCTGCACGTGTCATGTGTGAGATTTGACTTGTATTTCAAGACACAGAACCGGTGTGAATATAAATATGACTAATAGTTTTTGAGATCTCATACAGTCATTTCTGGATTAGTTGTATGCTTGTCTTGAACTTGTCTGAAAGCCTAACGCTCGGGGACTTCTTATGAGTGTGAATATGTAAGATTCTCTGAAAAATGAATGTCTTCAGAATTCTCAAGTTTTTCTGTGGTATTTTGAATTTCCTTGTCAAGTATTTCAGAGTACATAACCCCTCCTCTTGTTTACTTCTCTGACTCATCTGAGACGGAAATGTTTTCATACCCAATGTTGTGCATAAAAGCGATGACCTTACCTTATGACTAAGTGTCTTATTGTCTTTATTTAATCAATCTCAACATAACTTGTTGCACATAATTGCAACTTTTTTTTTTCTTCTTTTTTTTCAAGTTGTACTCAGCCGCCTTTGGAGTTAAGTTTTTTAATTTCTACATACATCAAATGTATACCTATACAGTATTTCATGTCATGTCATTTTGCTAAGGCAAACGTGGAATAACCAACAAAATCCCAAATCACATGAATACATGTTGGCACACAACAATGTTCTGTGTTTTGAATTGTACTGATGACTTTTGAATTTAACATTTTCAGTAAGATTGATAGTATAGTAAGTAGGCACTGTGGATTCATACACACACACACGGCCCCCCATCTCGCAGTTCTGACTTGCACAAATCATTGATTCTTATACACTTTCAAATTGTTTTTATTCGTTTTGAACTGAAAGCTCCGGGTTATGCAGCTATAAGGTCAGAGGACATTTAGTCCATTTGCTGAGGTGTAACTATGTCAAGTATAGGCAGCAAAAGTAAACTTTTTGGATTCGCCACAAAAATTGGGTTATGTGACCACTGCATGAACTGGAAAGTAAAAGAGGCTGACTGTGTGCTGTTACAGTTTGAATGCAGTGTTACCCCTCCATCTGTAAAACGCACATTCCCAGAGTGTGTTTGAACGATAATTTCCTTACTGAAATATTTGCATTAACTTGTGCTTTTTTATATTACTTTTATTGTTTTTATTATGCTTTAAAAAAAAATGTTTTTTCAATTTGAGCTGTTGAATTGAATTAACTTAATATGTGATAACAATTTCCAGTTCTTCACGTTTGTCTCTGTCCAGGAATTATTAAACTTTTCTGCTTTCAGTTTTCCTCTTTGTTCATTTCCTTTAAGCATCGAACTGGCAGCAGTTATTGGATATCATTGATAAATTGAACTGCAGAGGGTTCAGTTGCATGCGCGCGCGCACACACACACACACACACACACACACACACACACACACACACACACACACACACACACACACACACACACACACACACACACACACACACAAAAACCACAAATATTGTGCATGTCGAGTGAGTGCAGGTAATTTTCACTTTCTTGCATGGCAAAACTAGCAACAGTGGTGTGCCATTAAAGGTCTGTGTGCTATTGATCCTGACACAGAGGGAAACTGTAATAAAAAGGAACAAAGGAGAGGAAGTGATGGAGCAGAAAATGTGAACTGCTGCTTTATCGATTCAAATGAAAGCTCCAAAAGATTTAAAGCACAGTAAGAGGTGTATTTGTGTTAAATAAAGGACCCTAGGAAAAAAATAAAAGGCAAGACAAGATGTTAAAGTGAGAGGTATTTCAAACACTTTGGAAATGTCTGTTTTTTCCACTCTCTGACCACATTTAACCTGTATCTTACTTTCGTCATTTTTGAATTACCTCAGGAGATACGGAGTGCACAATTTTTGTATCTTTGGTGTTCTGAGAGGTTTGGAATACTCTTGTACTGTGGAGTCAGTGATTGATGAATGAAGGTCCAAGGAGGAGATTAATTTCAGTGGAATCAGCAGCATGTGTAAAAAAGAACATTACATGTATTATTACAAGCCAGACATATAGTTACATTAAGGTTTAAGGCAAAATACAGCCAACAAAACAAAACGTGAACAAACGGAGAAAAACTATATGATGCGACCAATTTCAAATGCATCTTAACCTTGAAATGCATCACAGACGATCCCTTTTTCTGCCGTTGTGTTCGTGTAACTTAAAATGATTCATCTGTCACCTTGGTTTACACAGTGTGCTTCTTGTTCTCCATCAAACTCAACTGTGTTCAGACACAACAGTTGCTGTGGCTCATTCACACTGTCAAGCTCAGTGTTTTTCAACCTTTTTTGAGCCAAGGCACACTTTTTTGTTTGGAAAAATCTCGAGGCACACCACCATCTGAAAATGTATACATTTGAAACTCTGTAGCCTATATTAACAATATAAAGTCATTCTCATCAACGTTTTATCAACAGGAATCAAATAATTACAGAAAAAAGTATTTCCCAATTTCTTTTTTTTTAATTTTTACTCACTCAGTGTGAAACCTGGACCTGATGGATGAACACAGAGCTGATATCCTGGTTAGATTCTTCCTTTTCAAAAACATCTCCATCACTGTCACTGACACAGTACTTTGATACAAGATGGGAGCAGCCGCAGGTGGTGGAGATTAACCAGACTGACGTCTGTTAAGTTTCGATTTCACCGGCAACGTTCTGTGCTGCCATCTATTGGCGAAGAGTATTGTAGCGATCACGGAGGTGGTCGCTGCAGGGCATGATGGGAGTTCAGGTTATGTGTTGCCGGAGGTTAGTGAGGGTTATTGTTGAGGTTGTTGTGTGTGTTGATTTGTGCTTGTGTTGTGTTTTTGTTCCTCGGTTCAGATAGTTAATTATTTCATCTAGTTTGGTATGGTTTGTTGGATGTTGGTGTGCAGAATCGTGTTGTGTGGAGTGTCATCCTGTTGTGAAGTTCTGGTTGTGTATGTTCATGCTACAATAAAAGCCTCTAGTGATCAGCTGGCAGAAAAGAATCTCAACTCAGAGCAATTCTTCCGCGGCGCTCACCACAGTGTTTATACATTAGTGATGAGAAACCCGACTCCTTGAACAGACTCACGGGTTTTTGAGTTGTTCATCCAAGTGAATCGGGTGTCTGAGTCATTCGAGTCATTTGATTCAGTTGCGCATGCGCACTATTTCCACCCGCTCCTGGACCTGGAGGCTCAGCTGAACTGCGACATGAACCATGGGGGAGAATCATGTATTCATAGTAAAATGCTGAAACACTTCTGAGGAAAATAAACAATAAGTACACATTAGTTTTTAGTGGTCCTGGTCTCCTTATTCTAGATTGTGTTGTTTCTGAGGTTTAGTTGAATCAGAAAATAAATGAGATAAATGATTAAACTGAATAAATACCTGGCATCCAGAATGGCAGATATACAGTATATATTAATATATACATAGGATTTTATCTTTTTTTTTGTCCTTCCAACATTCTGATTTTCTTTTTTTACTAGTATCAATAAATAATGTGACGTTGATAGGGCAGAACTAAGTATAGGGGACAATATTAAATGTAACACAATACACGCTACAGTGGTATTTTAGCATTGTTTGTTGTGTATTTATCCATGTATTATTCATGTATTTATCTCTACAAGCTTTGTGAAACAAACAATGTGTGTTTTTTTTTCTCCGCCGTCACAGAAACTTTCTGAGCGGAGCGCTGCTACAGATTTTCAGGTGAGGGCAGGGCGGAGGGCTCACTGCTCACCACTCATGAGGTGAACGACACAGCGGAAGTGCTACTGACCGATTCAGTGAACGACTCTTTCGAGTTTCGAGGTGACTCGGGCATGTGAGCTGAACGATTGGAGCAAGGTGAGTCGGTCATTCGTGCTGAACTACACCTACGAGCTGACTCAAGCCACTGAAAGCCTCATGTGACTGTAAGACCGGAAGCTGCTGTGCTTAGCAGCTAGCGTTAGCGGCCCAGCTACAAGCTGCTTTTAGCAGCTCTTTCAGCAGCTCTTTTAGCATTACAGCTGCTTTTCTCACAGGGCGACTAAAGTGAGTAATGGAGTTAGACAAGCTGCAGAACAGTGACACTTATATTTTCCTCTCTGCAGCTGGAGGCTGTAGCAAGAATGACTCTGTGAACGAGTTAATGAACGTGAAAACTCGTGAGTCGCCGTTCAGTAAAGTGACTCGCGGGTTTTGAACGATTCGTTCGAATTCGATCATCACTATTATACATGAATACTCTGCACACTGCTCTCACAGCTGACAGCGGCTGTGTGAGCAAATGTTTTTTTTGAAAAAAATTGAAATTGGATAATTTCCCACGGCACACCTATATATACTACCTATATATAAACTATATCTCGCGGAACACTAGTGTGCCGCGGCACAGTGGTTGAAAAACACTGGTCTGGCTTATCAAGCGAATAACAGATTAAACGTGATAAAGCTGAAGTTGAGTCACAGTCGTGGACTCCAAACACTTTGACAACCTTTTCTTTTATACCCAATTAAAATAGTTAGATTTCTTGTACTAGACATTCATCTAATTAAAAAAAATGACAACAGTTTGTGTCAACATCATGACCACTTTTAGATGATTTAAGCTGATTTGTTTTTTCTTTATCACAGTACCTGTTAATTGGAGTGATTAATTAAGTAGAGCATGAACATCTTGTCCTCAAGCATGATGTGTTAGAGACAGAAAAATGGTCTATATGTGAGGATCTGAACGAGTAGTTTGAACAATCATTTTGTGAAGTGTGGACGACTAGCTCAGAGCACCTTCAGAGCTTCAGCTGGTGTGGGGTTAGTGGTGAATATGGTCATGGCTGCTAAGACTCACTGATGCATGTGAGGAGTTGACCTGTATGATCTTGTCTGACAGATGAGCGACTGTAGCAGAAAATATCATTGTGAAAGAGAGGAGTCACAATGTTGTTGGGCATGGGGAGCAAAAATGGGCTATAAACATTGCTAAATGCGTGGTCATAGCATCATGGGTGATTGGTGATGCTCTCACTAATTCTTAGTTTTTGATGTAAATTGGTATTTTTATTTATTTTTTTTTTTCGCTTTTCAAGTTTTATTTATTCACACACAGATTTTGAATTGCAAACTATTTTAGATGATCCGACAACTTGAACACGATCAATGTTGTTAAAACTCAATTCAACATAAATTAAACAAGAGTCATGCCGCATAAAATACTTAGGATACAAGATACTGAAACATGTTTGGAATCCACACCCTGTGTATATCTAACCCAATGAGACCATAAAAAAAAAAAAAAAAACTCAGTGCTGTAATTTAGGTATCGATTGCTGATTAATCACAGAAGTCACTGTGTATCTGAAGATGCCAGCCAGTAATCTTTAATGTATACATCATGCATAGATTATCTGTTCATTAAAGTGACATCGGACCTGACAAGAATCCCAGATGACAAAGCTCCTTGACTGCAGCTCTTTGTCTCACGCATATTGTTGAGTAAACACACTTTTGGTAGCCTTGCCAACCCATGACCGTCACATGTAATCAGTGAGAATAATTAGAAAGAAGGGATGCTTTAATATCTCATTAATGGGAACATTTCAATCTCTTTCCTCCGCGGCCAGTATGTCGTTGGGAGAAGAGGCTGAGAGAGAATGAAAATGAGTGAAATGCAGGGTAAGAGAGAATTAATTCACCGGGGGCATTTGTTCTTATTAAAATAATTTTAGAGCAGCAATTAACCAGACTGGCGACACTATCACCGTTCCCTGCCGATGAAATGGCCATGATTCCACACCAGTAAAATAATCTTTATTCATGGTTAACACAGGAGGGACCTATTAAACAGCCTGGGAAATAATTACTATGAATTCTGAGTAATTATGTGGCAGGATATAACCCAAGTGTCCACATTCATTAAATGTCCAATCAATAACATTTTAAGCATTAGGGAGAATGCTCAGTTATGTAACAAGTTTTACAAAGTGAGAAATAATACAATTTGTGTAGCTATTGTTTGTGTCATCGTAGGAGATAATTGAATAATCTGGTCATTATTATGGATTTCTCCGAGAGTGCCTTTTACTTTCTGTGAGTCGAAAAGACTCTTAATTTTGATTTTTGAGGACGGAAGAGTAGCTTCAACAGGTGTTGTTTTGAATAAATAATTTGACTTTCACTGCTCAAATCAAGACGCGAGAGAAAAGATGCACATGTAAATGTCAAGTTTTTTCAGAGTTTAAATAAATAGTTTCTCGTTGTTTGCGTGTGTATTCTTTCTTGGTTTCAATTGTATTGTCAGCCCTTACAGTTTATCACATGCGATGTGGTTCCAACTCAGTGTTAAACTCATAAATGTGTGATTAAATCAATGGGTCCTGGTTGATCTCTTGTCCTTCTTACTGATCCTATGTATCATATCATTTTCAATAAATATATAAATACATAAACAAACAAACGAACCGTGAAGTCCTTTGAGACTGTTTAAAACACTTCCAAACCACTTTCATTTTATCTTGTGTGTTCATTGTTTTTGTATTATCGACTATTTACTTAAGTGACTACCAACAATGCGTTTGGCTATTTTGGTTGAATTTTTCAAAGAGAATACATTTCAGCAATGGTTTGGCATCCACAGTAATCATTTATCCTATTGTCCTACTGTGATGAGTAATAGATTTTATCCTCCAATCAACCTTTTAAATGGCGCCGAACTGTGCGTAATTGCACCTGAAGCCACCCTTCTGGGAGTTGTAAATGTTAAACAATTCTTCAGCTACTTTTTTCTCTGCTTTAAATATTTAGGCCTAACACTAAAACTCTTGATTATAGCTTATAGAGATGGCTCTGATAGGTCATTATTGATTTAACTAAATAAAGTAAGGAAGGAAGGAATCAATCAAAGGTTGGAACAAAACGCCACTTTCTAGCGAACAGTTCATAAGCCCTGAGGAGGAAAGAAAAAAATATTTTATTCCAAATATAGTTTTTCAAAAGGATATGAAAGAATATATTAACTACAATGTCACTTTTGAAATGGAAATCAGCTTTTTTTCCAGAAAAGTGTTAATTCCGTAAATATATGCTGCACAGACTCAAACTATTAATACCTTTGTGGCTGTGGTCATTTGAACTCCAGAGAGAAAAAGTCTTTAGATGGTTTAGGGTAACCTGAGGTGTCAGTAGGAGCTTTCTTTTTTCTTTAAAGCATTATGGGTTGTAGTTTGAGGTGAGCTTTAACTTTGATGTAGGACTGCCTTGAGCCACACATTCAGTCTCAACTACAGGAGCGAGCAGTCTGTTTTATTTGTACAGTGTAGATGTCGGTAAGTTCGAGATATAGATTGTGCTTTCAGTTTGGTGCAATTTCCACGGGATCAATTGGCATCGTGTGTAATCAGGAGTTAACAAATCAGGGCTTATAACACATTTGGCCCTGTAATAATCATTGAGTTGGTGTTGTTTGTGGAGGAACTCATCAAACATGTTTGGCACAAATAACAAAAAAGATAAACCAAAAAAAGCAATCTGGATGCTGATCTGTCACACATTTGAAGCTGTGGAAACAAGGAGATTTTCATAAATGCAAAAAATATTGTAAAATCGGAAAAAAAAAAGTACAAAAAAGAAAACATCTTATAATAAATTCAGCAAATTGAAGTCCCAAAACATGTAAGAAATGCACTTATTTTCAAACGTATTAACAACAAGTTAATACAATAATTGAGTCCCCCAGGCCTGTTAGGAGGTCAGCTACCACACGTGTGCACATGCCATATCAAGTTGGTGCTTATTTTTTAGTTGATCAGGTCCGAGGTTAAATGTACTTTCGTTCATCTGATTTCAATTCTTTAAAAACTGTTTTTGACAATCTCTTTCTGCTGATGCCACAATAATAAGGCATCACACTGAATGGTTAATAGACTAAGACAATGACTATTTTGAGAACTCCATGATTACGGATAATGACATTTACATGTTTAGAAATGATCAGTACATATAATGTTCATGTATAACCTTTTTCAGTTTGATGTTGTATTTGTTACAAATTCATATGAAAAGGAGCTGCTGGAACATTGTGATCTATTTCTATTTCCCTTCTCCATAATGTCACTAACTCCTGCTCTGCCTCCTGCTTTTTCTGTCCTCCATACTATCTTTTTCAAGCCTCTGCCTTTCTTCAATTCTCACTTCTAATCTACCCCTCTCCCTCCCTCTCTCCCTCCCTCTCTCTCTCTTTCTCCCTCCCTTCTTCCCCGCCTGCTGCTTTCTCCCACTCTCACCCAAGTATTCAGGTGTAAAGCAAACACCCTGATAACTGCAGTGGCTGAAATTGATGTGACACGTCTCAAATTTTCCCCAGTCCTTTAATACAGCACCCCCCCCCATCCTCACCCCGCTCGCTTTTCAATATCCCGCTCTCCCACTCCTCACTCTCTTTCAGGGAGGTGAGCAATCCTAAAGCTAGCAAAGTGATTCCATTCTGCAGGCTAGTTATTAAATTTGTTTGCAAATCTCTGTCCCTCACACAAGCAGCAGCCCTTCCCTCGATCTCTCCTCTCTCTTCTCCATCTCCTCATCCCTCAGCGCTCTTGGCCCTCTGCCACAGTCCCGACTGTCATCAACATTCAGACCCATAAAGCTTATAATGGCAATGAGAAATACAGAGAAATCGAGGGAGGAGAGCCAATAGAGATACAAATAAGGGGAGCGAGTAAGCCAAAAGGGAAAGCAGAATATAACAGATTATTTTCTAGAAAAATATCCCAGTACTATATTTAAAAAAAATTCACTCTTTAATAATTTCCTTTATTGCTGCAATTTGCTTCCCACATCCTTGTCTGTGTGAGGGTGATGGAAATGAGGGATGGTTGATGGAGAGTAAGAAAATGAAACAAGAGAGCTGACTGGCAAAAACAAGCCATAGAATAATAAATAAAGACAGTAGGCTTGGGTCAGCAGAACAGACACTGTTCATTTCTGCTGGATCAAATAGTCAAGGCTTTGATATATATATATATATATATAGAGAGAGAGAGAGAGAGAGAGAGAGAGAGAGAGAGAGAGAGAGAGAGAGAGAGAGAGAGAGAGAGAGAGAGAGAGAGAGAGAGAGAGAGAGAGAGAGAGAGAGAGAGAGAGAGGAGAGAGAGAGAGAGAGAGAGAGAGAGAGAGAGAGAGAGAGAGAGAGAGAGAGAGAGAGAGTTGTCAGTAAAGACTAACAACATTAAATCACCATTAGATTCTATGATAAGTGCTTTAATAAATCAGTCTTGACCACACATGACACCTGTTCCTCAATTCATGAATGTGTGTTGGGTATTTATACCAGTACCAACTAATGATTTGTTTTAATACAGTGCTTCCCAGTCATCAATCCAGGAGTGACCCTGGCAAGGCAACATCTACCCCTCCAAAAAACAAGCCCACCCTGATGCTGAACTTTTAGTTTTTTTTTACAATGTACATTACAGACTGTTGTGCATTGGGTTGTTTATTAAGCTGACCATGGCAGCATGCCCGAGTTGACACACTGTCAATGAG
The DNA here is from genome assembly GCF_963422515.1 of Blennius ocellaris. NCBI lineage: Eukaryota > Metazoa > Chordata > Actinopteri > Blenniiformes > Blenniidae > Blennius > Blennius ocellaris. Next base: position 13,205,227 of record NC_137651.1, read on the forward strand.
AATCGACAAAACGAGTAACATATCAGAGGATAATAAGGCCGATTTGCTCTACATTCACTTCACTTGACAGGCAGAAAATCTAAATTGAAAGCTCAGTCAGGACACGCTGCTGTGTGAAGGGTTTACAAATGCATCCTTATCAGCAAGCAAACTTGTCTGTTTCACTGATAATACTGCTGAAAATATTGACTTTTAATACCAGATCACAGATGTTTCTGAGTGTGCTTATGTGAATAAAAGTCTTTTGAAATGATAAAATTGATTTAATCACTGAGTTGGATTTGTTATATGAGATATCAGCTGATTTTTTGTTTTGTTTTATATCAATTCAAAAATGCTTTTATATGACTTCAAATCTGCTGATCAAATGGGCCCTTCTCAATGGAATTTGCATGTTCTCCCTGTGACTGCGTAAGGTATACATACTTTTTTTCTTCCTTCATTTACTTGTAATTTTCTCATTGACAAGTCCCTTGCATTTTCCAGGAAACAATCTCACAGTGAAGCTATTTCATTACTGCTGCTGAACTGAATGTGGTGAAAACAGTCTTATGTGGGTTGTGCAGTATTTGTAGTGAAGACCTAATTTGATTGCAGATTTCTGACACTCTCTAAGAAGCAGGGTATTGATTTGCACATTGTATCCCGGACAAGCACAAAGTGCCCGTTATTAACCAGTCGCAGCAAAATCAATAGATGTGTGAAGTCGAAGCTGACCACTGAAAATCATCAGAGTTAATTGTTCAATTAGCAATATAGCACTGAAAAACACAATAGTCCAAAAAAATCCAGACGGTCGTGACTATCATAGTTGGAGATTGTCTGTTGTGGTTTATGAGATGCTATAATAAACACATCATTTACGAGACGCCATTATCATTAAAGACTTAGCATTGACGTTTATTACCAAGCAATATAGTAATTATTACTTTGGCGGAACCATGACTCTTTTGTGTACATCCAAATCTAATTACACAGACGTGATTCGACTGTGTGCTCCACAGACAGTGAGTGAGGATTTCATCTGATTAAGCCACGCCTTTTGCTCTTACCATAATATTAGTTCACTTTATCACCTAAATCGCAAAGCTGTATAGTCAGGACGAATGGGAAAAATGGGAGGAATTTCTTCTACGTTATTCACATTATTCATTCAGAGCTTATGGCAGGTGTAAATGATTGGATCCTCATAGTGGAGAGACAGAGAGAACATTTTCTGACCTCTGACATTTAGCCTCTGCTCTTCCTCGTGCTACTGAAGTCCACCATGACTCATGTCAACATCTAAAAAGTGTCCTAAGGCTTTCAGAAGAAAGACTGCAGTTGGCTTAAAGTGTGAAGACGAGTTTATTCCTCACAACTCTGCTGGGGGGAAATGTGTCCCCAGAAAGGTTGCCAGTACTTTTTTTAAATGTCTTGTATAATTATCACATAACAATGTTCTGTCTGATCTATGTATCTTTGTTTGTTTTTGTTTGTAAATGTTTTCTATTAAATTTCTATCTCAGACCCAAACCATTAGCAGGCATGGTAAAGGTCTGCATGGGAGAAGTAGCTGGCAAAATAATCACTTTTAAGAAAGCATGTGCAGATTTTCCCAGTTGTTTTTCTCGATAGCTAAGCTTTAACGGAGTATTCTTTTAATGTGAATAGGCTTCTTCATTTAAACACTGTGAACAGTTTGAACTGAACTCTGAAACTCATTTTTAGTTTTGATTTTGTTTTCTTTGTTACAAACGTCTTAAAACTTTTAATACCTTTATCAAACATCAGTGCAACATATATTTGTATAATAGCCCAGGTTGTTCTGAAAACTATTTTTATTTTATTTTTTATTTTATTTTGCATTGTGCCCATATTTTTGCAAATAATTTACACAGGAATGTTAGTTCGACAAAAACTTGAATATTTGAGTTAGAAATTATTTTGAATATTTAATAGACAACTTTTGACAAAATGTATTTATCAAGATTTATTTATATTAACAAAAATTACACCTGGGATTAATACATTATTTCTATTCTAGTCTGGTCTAGTCTAGTCTAGTCTAGTCTATTCTATTCTAACTGCCTTTTGTATAGTTGTTGTTTTAGCAAGACCAAACACTCATAGCTTGTGCATTACCGATGTGTTGAAAGGAAATTAAGTGCAAAGCACACAACTGAGTCAAACATTCAAATGACTTTTTTATGTTGCTATTTTGAAAGAGAGGATAAATGAATTTGAGTAGTTGTAAAAATAAAGGTGAACCAGTATACACCAACAAATCAAAATAAATGAAAACATGCTGTTTTCTTTTTCAGTTTTGGTAGTGAGCTGAAATGAAGCCTGAGCCACAGGTAGATCAGGCTCCAGCCCTGCTGACAGCCCAGTGAGGATGAGAGGAAATTGACAAATAAAAGTAAAAGAGAGTGCAGGAGGGGAAGGGGGAGAAGGGGTAAGGTGAGATATATGAGAGAGGTGTGCTAAACCACTTTTCTCGCCTCAAATCAAAAGTGGAGTGGTTTTCCTATCTGGCTGTTAGAGGTAAGATATGAGCCAGGCTGTGCACTCTGACAGAGTAATGTACCTGACTGCCAACAAAACAGACACACACAAACACACAAACACACACACACACCAGCGTTTCACCACAAAAAGGTGGCTCGAAACAAAGAAAAGCACAACGACGAATAATACTGTAAGTGGTAGCTTCAAATGATAACAGTATAGTGCACACAGGGAAGTTACAGAGAAGATGAATGCTCAGTACCGATGTCCAATTGTGTATGTTTTGTTTGCACTATAAACAAAAGCCTGTGCATGGCGAATGTGCTGATGTATGCACCGTCCATCTGGGAATCACAGCAAGAGTTGGTATGTACAATATGTTTGGGTTTTATCAGACATGGGTGTGCATGTTTATGTGTCCAAGACCATGGGGAGTAACAACAATAACAAAAGCTTGCAGTTCTTATTTAACAGTTCGACATCATGATGTCAGCGTGCAGAAAAGGGGTTTGGCCACATTACTTGCCTGTGACGTCCGACTCTCGTCCTCATCTATGGTCCAAATTTAATTTATGAAAATGTTTTATATATATATATATATATATATATATATATTATATATATATATATATATATATATATAACATTTTCATTTGCTTTACTTTTTCCACGTTGTATTTTGAATGTGTTTTGATGTACTGTATACCGTCACGTATTAAAGAAATAGAAGTGAACAATATTTGTTGCAACATGGACAAAGATAGAGGATTCACAGTACAGAGTAAAATATACCTTCCTCAACCATCGAAGACTGAAAAATTTATTTCAAAAGTACATTTCACATTTTCTATTCAAGCCTAGTCACATATAAACACACTGGAAGACAGGCTGATCATACTCTTTTATTTAAGTAAATGTTTAGAAGTACAGGTACTGAAATGAATGATGGAATTAATTTTTTTTTAATAAATGTCCTTTTTGTATTGCTCAGAAGTTTAGTTTTAATTTAGAATAGAGTATTTCCTTGGTTCATTAATTGAACTACACCTTTTTATTTTGCCTTCGGATATGATGTATCTGCGAACAGAACCCTCCATATTTTGAGATTTTGTAAAAGCTGCTTGATTCAGTCTTCTTCTTCCATGAAATTAAATCATGAACTGCACATGTATTAGAATGCAAGTACGACATGTTTTTAAAGTTACTGGTCATGGCTCATGCCAGTTGATGTGTAAGTGAAAAACCTGTGGGAATACATTCATACAGAGCCATGACATTGCTTTTACAGTGCTTGACATTCAAGTTGGTTTGTAATAAAGTAATTTCTTGTATCCAGAGGCTATTATAAAGGATAGGCAGGAGGATGGTCAGGGTTAGTATGGTCATATGATCCGTTTATTGAAGTGTACTGATGTAAACCTGCAGGTTGCAAACAGCAAAGCTCCACTGAGTGGTTGCTATCGCAACGAATCCCGGAGACAGGAATCATGGCAAATAACAAACAAGCAAAACAGACAAACGTACAAAAACTAATCTGTTGATAGTCTTAACTTTGTACTCTCTTTTAGTTCATCCTATACCAAGATCTGTTTCTCAATGCCAAGAACTGGTTAAACAAGATTGAATAACTCGTTAATTTTATTTATCATTACTATTTGTGCATCAAGATGGAAAAGCATGAAACAAATGAGCACCAATCTATGCTGCTGCTAATTCAAAACAATTACTTGCTTGAACTGTCTGTGTGGCTTGTTGATACGACAAAACAAAACTCACAGAAAGAAAGGATAACCCAGTCCACTATAATGCAAATTCAATTAAACCCTGTGACAACAAAACTGACAAAAACATTATTTATTTCTGTTAGCTCTTTTTGAGTATATATTTTAAAAGTTACATTGTAGCACTGGTGGTCTAATTCCACTCAATGCTCAGAAAAGCATATTAAACATTATCAGATCGATGTATTAATCAATCAGCCAATGCATCAGTCAGGTATAAAGTGTTGATTATTGTGAAATGGTTTGGATGAAGTAATATTATCTCGTGACATATTACATGTGTGCGCTATGCAGGAAAATAATGAACGTCGAGCTAAACTCTTAGCAGGTGCTGTTTGTTGTTTTTGTGCATGCAAATAGGTTAGATGCTGAGATAAGATGCAATAATTTAGTGTGTGTTTGTTTTTTCAGGTGTTGCATAGGGTATGTAACGTGAGCCCTTTTATATTTCTTGGCTTTAATATTCAACAAAGGTGGGTTATAGTACTACTTGGTTTTCGGTCTGGGACCAGTTGCCACATTACATTGTACTCATTGAAACATTTCAAAAGCTTAAATGTGCTGTAAAAACAGCTGTCACCCTGGGTAAAACTATTTGGACAATGAAACATGAGGTCGTTGCAACTGCCCTGACTTGACCATCAGAATACCAATCTAAGGTGAGCATTTTTTTTAAAAACTTCTCACTCAATGACAGCATAACATCCCAGTGAAAACTGGGTCCATAGACACATTAAAATGAATGGGAGACAGAGATTGGATGGTTAAAAATATAAACTATGAAAATACACACACACACAGACACACACACACACATCAACCAAAAAACTAAACTCAATAGTACTGACAATGTGTTTTAGTTTCAAAATGCAGGCATGTGTTATTACCTCAAACATTGATGACCTTTTATTTTCTTTATCCCCTTGAAATAAATACGTTTTCTGCTACAATCCATGCCAAAACATGGAAAAATTGTTAAGCATTTAAAGGTTTGTAAAGAAAAAAGAACAAAAGCCCTGATGCAACACAAATCCCCTCTTACAAAAAATAAAAGCTTAGCTTCTAAATATGAACTGAGATTATTTCATATCAATGTGATAGTACGGGAGTAGTTAAGATGCATTCGGGGAACAATTTTTAAACTGTGCAGCTCCTGTTATACAAACACTATTCCTGGAAAATAATTCAGCTTTGAGGCAAAAGACAGAAATAGAGACATGGTATTCAAACAGTCCACAGTAGGGTGCTGCTTTATCCAACCTTTACAGTAGAGAGCGATTTCTTACGGGCAAGGAGATTTACTTAAGGGGGTGGGGAGAGGAGGAACACAACGTGATCAGCAAGAGATGATGGGGAGAAGAGAAAGCTCAGTGTACAAGCGATATGATAAAGCAACACAGAGGAAAAACAAAACAGAGATTTCACGCACAAAACAATACAGCAAAAAGGGAACGCTGATCAAGTCACTGATTCAGGGAGGACTGGGGAAGTTGGGAGAGAGGAAGAATGCACTGGAGCTAAGGAAAGAAGTGAGAGGTGATATGACACAGATGAGATGGGGAGGATATAATGAAAAGCAGGCAATGTGAAACGAGCCTAAAACAAAGAGGAGAGGAGATAGCTTGGAAGTGATAAGGAGGTGGTAAGCAGTGCAGCCGAGCACGACTCAAAGGCCAGGAATTGGTAGTAAACATTTAGTGAGGCAGAGATGAGAGTCCAAGGGATTTTTGAGCAGTAGATTGTCTCCTCTCTCTTCCTCTCAGCCGCACACTGAACTGCCCTCCACCTTTTTAGGGAGTCATCTGCCAAATTGGATCAATAAGTAATTAACACTTTTGCTCTTTGCTGGTAAGTTCTCTTCGCTCCCCTCACTGTTGCTCAGTCTTTGCACATGAACAAACACAATCACTCACAAAGCATCAAGTACACGCAAAAAAACTCTAACAGCAAGGAGGTGGGGAGTGAGAGTCACTCATGCAAAAATGTACACACACTTTACTTCTTGGGCTTCGACGGTGTTTGGTTGGGGGGGGGGGGTGGGGGGGTGACCACAGGCAGTGTGGGTATCGATCCCTGCTGTCCTGGAAAGGGTTTTCTGTTCCATCTGAATACCCACTGACTCAAATTCCTCGCTCTCTGTCTGTCCTTCACTCTTCTCTGACTTCCCTGTGACACAAACACAACCTTCCCCTGCAGTGTCGCCTCCATCTTCTCAGTGTTGTTCCCGCTTGTTTTCATGATAGAGTGACATTTGACACTTGTTGGTTTGAAGTAGGAGCTCGATCGGGATGAATGAACAGCCAGTCACACTTGACTTGCAAAACCTGCCGCGACCGAGTGAGGCAGCGTGGTGTGTGTAAAGTACGGCAATTGGATAAAGATAGGACAGAACAAACAGCTTATGAAGGTGACAGGTGAAGGAATGTGCAAATAGGGAAGGAAAACAGACTAAAAACAGATAAGAAAGGCAGTAACAGAGAAAATGACAAAGACACAAAAAAAAAAAAGTAGAGTGACAAGGGGGGAGAGATAACAACAGCCGTGGGCCAAGTAAGGGATTGGTGTGTAAGGATTCAGTGCACAGCCCCATCATCAATCTTATTGGCTAATCAGATGTATGGCTGAATTATTGATAAGGGAACCTCATCAATAATTGCAGTGCTGCTGCTTTTTGGCAACAGACCATCAGGAGGGAGGGAAGCGGAGCTGGTGGCTTTGCTGGAGAGAACACAAACTCATCAGACACACATTTTGGATATGCGACACCAGAGGACCGAAGCAATATAGCAATACAAGGCCCTGAAGTGAATTTATTTGTGAATGAACTTGTGCTTTAAGCACAAAAAAACTGACATAAACACACAGTCCGATGCGTTCACATTTCTGTGGCTCATTTCACCTCATCAATAGGTCAGAAAGCTCTTATCAGCCGCGCTGCTGCTGCTCCACACTGCATGGCACATTTTATAATTTTCTCTGTGACAGAAACAGACAATTGTACAATGTTTCTTTCTCACTCTGCAAATCTTTAAAGACGTTTTCCTCACCAAGCAATATATCATTTTCAAAGACAGACATTTTTTTTTCTGACCTTAAAAAGAAATTCAGTTTAAGCCAGTCATAGAGTGTATCACAGCAGCAATTTCCCTTCATGAGAGTCGAAACAATGACTCAGACTCGAAGAGGACAAATTACTTGTTTGTATTCAACTGTTAATCACTAATGCAAACATACTTCTCCTTTATTTCTTCCCAGCTTTGAAATAACACTAATTGCTGCAGTATTTCTGTTCTGGTTTTCACATTTCCATAAATATCCTCAGTATGCCAAGATACTGTTTCTTCTCACTTCAACAGCTTGCCAGCTATTATTCATGTAGCATTTTTTGTTTTGTTTACAGATGTGTATTTACTTGTTGGGACTTGTCAATTAACAATTAACCCAAACTTGTCATGTTGATTTTAAATCATGCATCACAAAAGTATTGTTCAACTTGCCGTTCAGACAGTTCAACTTCAACCAACAATTTTCTGGTCTCTAGGAGGACACGGGATGATGGATGTATTAGTTTTAGTTCTTGGAGACCATTGATATCTATTTGTGGGATAACCTCAGGTGGGATAACCTCTACCAAACTGTATCAAACAAAAGAGACCAACATTGTCAAGTTTGTATTGTTGTTGAATTGAAAACAAACACAAATAATGATTCAAGGGATGAATCAAGTCAGTAGGGTTCAGCTAGCAAAGACTATCAACACTACTTATTTCCAAACTCAAAAACACCAAGGCACACTTAAAAACAGGACCAAAAAACTGCAGGGGCCCATCAAACTCTAAAACCTCAAACTTCATTGAAATACCACACTAAAATGAATTTCCCTGAAACATTTATTTCAAATACAGAATAAATTAATATGAACATGGTCTAATGGCAATAAAGTGTTTATAAAGTATTCATCCAGATGACAAAAAAATAACTTGGACATCTTTCAACAAAATCATTGTACTGTACAGCCCATCACATCTGGTTAACTGATGTGAATTTTAATAGAATCTAACAGCTAAATGCAGAAAGCAGAGATGTAAAAATGTACACAAAATCTCATCGACATTTATTCATCACAACTATTCACAAAGCATCAGGAATCACACAGAGGTGTTACAACACAGAGAACAGTTCCTAACCAGAATAACTAGATTGAGCTGTCCCACAATTTACCCATCTTCCTTTCAAAATAACTCCACAGATTGTCATACAATTGTATGAATACAACAAAGAATGAAGAACAAAGGTTAAATATGTATAAACATGGTGCAGTAGGCAGTTGAGGCAGGAGGCAGGAGTTTTTGGCAAAACTGGTTGTAATTTTCATGTTGAGACGGTGGGGAGTGTTGTCGTCAGCTGCTGAAAGTAACTGAAAAAGTGACTTGGAATCTAACTTAGTTGTTTTTAAAAACAAGTAATCTGTGAAGCCACTAAGTTACTTTTTAAAGGAGTAACTAGTAATCAGTAATTGTATTAGTTTTTGAAAGAAACTGTGGCAACACTGGTCTTAACATATGGATTTTTAAACATACGTGTTCAAGATTAACTACAGAGAAAGTAATACAATTAATGATGCAGGGCGATCTCATCACGTTTCACATAGTCAACACGATTCAAAGTTTTCGCTATCATTTATAAGAGAAATAATCACATTATTTGTGACAGTCAGTAGTTTGAGCAATTTTCCATAAAAGCAAGCAAAATGATCAAATAGTAAACACTTGCCTCTTTACTGTAACCTCAAAGCATAATATCACAACCACAATGTTGAAATTACATCAATTAAGAGAAATACGGAGAGCAATAATGTTGGATGTTAAGTGTGAAATAGGATCCAAGCAGTCAGTAAACAGGCTTTGCCCCCTGCTGCTGAGTCAACACTCTTCTGTGGAAAAAATGTCACTGCTCACCACAAACACTCTGTCGGTCCATAAAAGCATTTTTTTTTTTTGGAAGTCAAGTTAAATAATGTGTTTTATTGACATATAATTATTACTATCCATCAGGCTTAATTTATGAGCATTGTAGACACTCCATCAAAAAGGCTTAAGCCTTTTCTATCCTTAGAATCCAGTGTTGAGTATGCCCATGTCTTGTATCATACTGTTTGGACACTGTGGACACACTTGCCACCAACTATGACACAAACACAACCCCACCCCCACCCGAAAAAAAAAAACACTCTTCTTACTAAGAGCAGCGAAAAGCTTTTAACTATTTCCACAATTTCTCTCATAGTTTATTTTAAAAATGTTCAGGCTGCAACTGGTCAGCAGGGAATTGGAGGGATCTACCCGTCTGGTCCACACATTGAATGTTGTGCTTAACTATTTCTATCATAGAGTGGTGGTTAGATCTATTTTCTTGAGTGATTAAAGCAAGTTCACCAGCAGACGACACAATAAAAAAAAAAAAGTTTTAAAAATCCATCAATCCAAATCCCGAAGCCATCATATTCCATCCATCTTCTATATCACATAATCCTGTTCAGGGTCACGGGGCACTGGAGCCAATCAGCTAACTATGTGTGAAGGCAGGGTACACTGGACAGGTCCCAAGACCGTCAAAGGGCAAACATATCAAATCATTATATTTGAAATCCAAGTTGAGCTAAAGTACCAACTCTCACACATCCAGTGTGAAAGTTATACCATCACACAGTGGGAACTCATGTGGCTTGTATAGCTTTACAATAAGTTGCACACTCTGATTAATGCAAGATTCTTGAGGAATTTTATCTCATGAGACTTTGTTGTCAATGGATGTTGGGACTTAAAAGGGACGTATCATGCAAAATTCACTTTCTAATGTTTTTTTTTACAGTAACGTGCCTGGGAAAGAAACTCCAGAAGTGAAGAAAGTCTGTCGTCTCTCTCTCTGACTTGTTTAATTTTTTCTAAAGTGTGCTCCAATGAGCAAAACGCCAAGCAAACCTGAGGTTGCGTCACTAGGGTTTTTTAGCCAACCCCAATCCAGGTAGACCCTCCCTTTGACCCGCCCACAACCAGGCAGTTCCGCGTGCGCTCTGTTTTTTTTACCCCTCACTACCGCTGGAGGTAAACAATACATGGCAAAGATACTCCCTGAAACCCAGCAGATTCTGAATGTGGCTTGAATGATCAAATATTCAACTGGCTGAAAATCAAGGACAAGCTGTGTTTGAGGAAAAACACTTTGGATACAATGTTTTTGGACCAATAAGAACCATGTGAAAGTTGCGTGATATGACTCCTTTAAGGGCAATGAAAACATATTACTGGAAGAATACTTGTTAGAGTCACATAGTCCACAACCTTAGCTTTTCCACCATCTAGTGTAATGTCTCAGCGGCAAAGATCCTCATTATCCCTGGAGCAAAGACAACATCCTGAGGAAACAGGCCAGGTCCTGCTGTGTTGCCTTCCTTTAGACTTGGCTCCCAGCTGCTTCCAGAAAAGCTCACTCTCTGATGGTCTTTGAAGCGGGACTTGAAGCATGTGACACAGAGGCATTCAATGCAATGCAACTGTCATGATGGACATTTCAGCTTGGTTTTGCTGAAATTTCAATTTGCTGTGGTCATAGTGCAGAACACTAACATACCTTTTTTTTTCTTTCAGACAGCTCAATCTTTACAACTCTTTATGTTCTATTTCATATGACACAACAGCGTCCCTAACCGGTTTTATGATAGTTATTTTCCCAACTCGCTCCACTGAAAAGATTGAAGATAAGTGCAACATTTGTTTAGCTCATGCATCAAGGGCACACTTGTCTGGCATTACAAATGTAGAAGATGAATCTTGTTGATGGAAAGATTGAAGAAGATTTAAATGGATGTTATATTCAAGCACCGAAATCCCATCAATCACACCTTGTTATACCTTTTTGTTATGTATGCCCCTGTTGTTGTCCTCAGCTGTCCTGTTTTGTATGGCCATTGTCAATACATATCAATATGGAGTAGGAGAGCCCCCAATCACCCCATACTCATCTCAGTATGACATTATCAATGACTGCTTCACACGACTGCTTTCACAGCCGTTACCACTGACCCACAATCACAACAGGAGTCCATTGCAGCTCTTAAACACAAAGCAAAGCCATTTATTAGAGCAGAAGGACAAGCCAATATTATGTTACCCAAGAATCGGTGGAATTGACTAATGCATCTGAGACCTTCCTATCAGTTTCTTTATTTAGAATTTTGAGAATCTATCAGACTATTTTATCCTTCAGTTGCCTGCTTGGCTCTGGTATGGAATAAGAAATGAGCAGCCTACCAACATCAGTCTTGCAATCACAGAGAAACAGTGAGAGGGTCCGTGCTTGAAACACACGCACACACACACACACACACCATGTTGTGATTTTTGGCTGACCGTTTCAACAAGGTTACCTATTCTGTGATAATGTCTATATTGCATTTCCAAATAGCGTTTCATTGTATTCATGTCACTTTTTCCAGAACATAGTCATTACAATGAGCCACATAGTGCCAGATACAAATGAACCTGTGCAGGAAGCCACACTTGAATCAGACTTTATTTACTCTGATGGTGTTTCACATTCAGACTCAAACATTGTCCAGCCTTACTGGCACAGAGCCCAATAAAAAGGTTCTATTGTTAAAGTGGCATTTACCGGGAATACACCTTTCGGAAACTTTTCTGGGGTGATAATTTGACTTAATTTGTCCAGCATATGATGGGGATCTGGCAACTGCTCTCCAGGGTGATGGGGGACCATATGTTGTCTGTGACAAAAAATAAATGCTGATACGCACACGAGCCTGACAAAGCAATACCTGATGGAGATTAAGCAGCCACAGAGTCACTGTAATAATTCTAACAAGTATTGTCAGAAAGCTGATGCATCTTAATGAGAGCTGACTATTATCAACAACCATACGGAAATAAATGGAAGTGTTTTTACGAGTGTTGGATTGTTGTTAAAGTCAGTGTTTGTGTCAGTTATAATGCTATATATGTACCCTTCATACCACCATTGATATGTTAGAACACAGTGAACATATCCATCCATCTCCTTAACCACTTCATATTTATACTGAAGTAATACATTTAAATCATTATGTTGTGAAGTCAAACCAGCAACAGCTTTTAACATATTAACTTCATGAATGAAAAAAAAACCAAAAAACATCCAATCCATTTCTGGCACTGAAGTCCTCGTATATAGTAGGGCAATCGTTGGTTCTAGTAGTGAGACATTATGTTAAAGTTCTGAAAATAGTAGTATAGAATTTCATGATACTGTGTGCCGTCAACATGCTTTCCATGTTTTACCATGATCCTGTGTCCATGTATTTGTCACTGAGCATTCCTCTGCTCAGTCTTCTTTTCTGATGCATAGTTGATTGAATAAATAAATAAATATGAAGTCAACTGATGTTGTTTTACTATATAATGCATTCACTTTTCAATGTAGTGCTGCAGCTGTGCTACATACTAAAAAATACTTTCCCATCAGAACTCAGCTTAACTTCCAGAAGCTCTGATGTGGAGCAAAGGCAGTGCAGTTGATTGACTCCTTTTCCAGTATTTACTTTTCTCATCTGAGTTTTGTGACTCTGGCTTAACTTTCTGACCCCCAAGTAAAACCTCCATATCCTCTTCTTCTGAATCTGAAATCCAATGTCTCTCTCACTTCTCTCCCACTCCGTTGCTCCAGATGGAAGTTGAAATGAATCTAAATTAATGAATATCATTACAGCCTCTTAAATAGCTGTGCTGTATTACTAACCCTTCTCAGCTTTATCTCCCTTCACACATGGGTCCCAGACAACCAAACCTTTCTGGGAGATACAGATAGAATAGGCTAACTACTGTTTTATTTTTTTTCTCCTAAATTGAAGGAAATGCTCTTTTCTTTCTTTCAGCAGGGGAGCGAGGCATGCCATAATGAGTTTTGTGCTTAACGAGGGCAGTCTAATGCCTGCCGACATGTTTTACTGCCGATATCAGTGTCCTACAGCCTGTTCACGTTTAGCCAACACGAGCCACCCAATGAATAACACTTTACATTCTTTTAAAATGAGTTTGATATTGTGTGCAAGTGTTTTCCTTTCTTCCCTACGGGAATAGTTTCATTATAAATTAAATGTGCTTTCATTGAAGATTTATTTGCCGCTTGTTTTCGTGGAGAGTATCAAGCAGCCATGCGGTCGCTGTCTTCAAATAACACAATTCTTAATAACTTTCAAAATTGGCTCAACAAAATTAGAGTTTACAAGGAAGCTGTTGAGTGTTTGAGTGATCAACAGAGAACTGAGATGAGCAGAAACATTTCTGAAAATGTAAATCACTATTTGTCCATATCTCTATGGAGGAAGTTGTGATTTCTTTATAAGAGTGGGTTTTCTTTCCTACTTGAAAATTACTATAGCCACCCATTATGGACAAATGAAGGTATAAACATCTTGCAATTCAGATCTGATATTGAACTTTATTGCCCAGTGTGAATACCCCTCATATGATCTTGTTTCAAACATCAAACTGTTGGGAGTTTTCATGTTATCTCTTTGCTTGCATTGGTTTTATCTGGCTACTGTTTCCTCTGACGCTCAAAAAAAAAAAATTCCTATTATATATCAAATGGTTTTAGAATGCGCTTGGAGTTGAACGAAGGTATCTGAGAAGATCTGTCTTCCTGTGTTTCCTCGTGATTGACTGGTTGAAGTTGGGAGTTGGATAAAGTGGCTGAAAAGATGGATTGCTGGTAAACAGCCTACTTTTTGTAGCCTTCCTGACAGGGATTTGGTTTTTCATTTTTCATTAGGCCTTTATGCATCTCAACAGAAGCAGGCTTTAAACAAAATTGAATGCATCTTTGTTTTAGTCATGCGATCAGTATACCCATGTTTTCATCAGAATTCATGAAAATGGGCCACAGAAAAATTGTCACAGCATACCAACCAGTGTAGTGAATAGCATTGAGCGAGGCTGTCCACACATTAGTCACTGGGGGGACATACAGACACTGACAGGGTCACTCAACAGAGGTGAAGTATCTCATTGAAATTTCTGCTCACACTTGCTGTCCTCCACTCCCTCACTTCTGTCATTTTTGTTTACCAGCAACAACATTTTTCTTTGATTAGCCTTTCTTTTTTTTTTTATGAGACTCTACCTCAGAGCCGTCAGAACAAGTTCACAAAATAATGTTCTGAGGTCAATACAAACAACATGATTAAAAACACCAATTCAGGGAGTTTTTTTGGCAATCAGCACTTTGTATTCTTTGGTTGGCTCAAGGTCATTTGTTCTGATGAGGTTGTCGATGGCCCCTAAACTAGCTTGTTAAAGCTTGGCCTCGTGTACATTGGGTTGGAGATGCCTGTGGACCATAGTTTTGACACCTTAGACATCTTTCCAGCTTAAAAGTATTGAAAACATCTGACCATCAGTAACCTATCCATTCTTCAAGTCACTGTGAATGCTCACAATTAGACAAGTGAAATAATCTGAGTGGCTTTAATCAGATGGAAAACTCAATGACTGAGTTGAGCAACCTTGAAAACCCTTTGTGGAATCTTTCCAGAATGCTATGCCGGGCTTAGTCACTATAAAAACCAATGGAAGAGCAACCAGTGAGATGGTGACAGAGTCACGGGCAATCAAGGCGCACTGATGCATGTGGGGAGTAAAGGTTGGGCCTTGTGATTTGCTGACAGGGTCAGAGAAAGGCAGCTGTGCTGCAAGTTGCTGAAAACTATCATTCAGAATATGACAGACATATGCCACAACCCACAGTGAGTGCATTTAAGCTTTCTATTTAATTCTACAGAAATAGTTCAGCTGAAGGTCTTAAAAAGAATAAATGCAAAGAGACACTGCTAATGCTGATGCCTCTTTGACTCCCATTTACGTGAATGAGGAATGATTGAGGTAGGAAAGTCTTTGTTTCATTTTTTT
Organism: Blennius ocellaris; assembly: GCF_963422515.1. Taxonomy (NCBI): domain Eukaryota; kingdom Metazoa; phylum Chordata; class Actinopteri; order Blenniiformes; family Blenniidae; genus Blennius; species Blennius ocellaris. The sequence continues at coordinate 13,220,459 of NC_137651.1, forward strand.
TTTTCTTTGATGGAGTGGCAGCCTGCTGGTAGTGCTTCCCTGCCTTTTGCCAAATGCACCATGTAATTACTTTGAAACAGAGAGGATAAATGAGATTAATGAATAGACATTTAAATAAAAAATTCTCACATTGTCAATTTGGCATCTACACAGTGCTGAGTTTCAAATAGACAAGATTGAATTGGTATACAAGGTCATACATATGTTTCACAAACACACTTTTCCCAGTGCACTTGACAGACCAGCCTGGGGTAATACTGCATGTGAATTTCCTCCCTGGGTATTCCACGGGTGACACAGATATGTTTTGGAAATGGGCTGCAAATCATTTCTCCATCATTTATGTTTACCTTCCTATCAATGTCTCGAACATGATTTTTATTCAGTATGAAGGACTTCTTGGACACTGCATTAGTGTGTGTGTGTGTGTGTGTGTGTGTGCGCGCGCGCGTGTGTGTGTGTTTTTGTGTTGATAATTGTGTATTCTTCCTCCTTTGCTCCAGATCAATGGCCCCTGCCTGCGTTTCAGCCGTCTTGTAATTACACCGCTGTCTTCGACATCTGAGTGTTTAAAAGATCAAATACTGTCTCAATCCTCTCACAAGGCACAGATCTAAGAAGAATCAGTCGTCGCTATAAAAGGTCACTTGCTGTGTTTTGATGCCACACAATAGTTCTTTTTTTGCCCTGTTCTGTCTCTGCATCACTCCTCTTTCTATTCTGTCTCTTACTTTCATGTATGGGAAATGAGCCAGTGAAATGTCACTGGCACTCAGGAGTGATTATTGAGCAGAGGACAGCAGGTGGAATAGGTCAAAGAGGTGAGAAAAGAAAAGAGTCATTTCAAGAAGGAGAGAAAAATACATTAATCCAATTACTGCAATAGCACAAGTCTGAAAGTTAATGCATTTTTTTTTCTTTTTCAATGCAGCTACAGTAGTGTGAAAGGTAGGTGCAAAAACATACAGCGTTATACAAGAGGCTCCTCACACAGGTAAGAAACAGTGATTCAGAAACGTGAGAGTGTTGCAAGTGAAAATTTAAATCGAGAGGCGGATGTTTAAGCTGTTAGATTGCTGCTCATTTCATCTATCCACACATCCTTTTTTGTCTCTTTATTATGTTTCATTTTATTTCATTTCATTTCATTTGATTTGATTTGATTTTATGTATGATGTGATTATGTTAACAGCTTTTGCTGGCCAAAATTTAGTGTTCAGCTCTCCAACTCCAATAGAATATGGTTATGAAGCATGTCTCTGCACACACATGCATATCCACATGCACACGATAGCGTGCCCACACAGTCACACACCTCAACTACGAGATCTCTTCTCCCACAATCTCATATATCCCACTGCCTCCCACATTGAAAGCCAATATTACAACAAAATAACACAAGTTACATAAATAAACACAATATCCTGTCCAGCCACTACATGACTCAATAATATACTGATGTGTTCTCATAGCTTTAACCTATGAATAATTATTCCGTACTGCATATTTTCCTTTTATCAGTTTTTTAAGGCAGAAGGAAAAAGTGGAAATGACCAACTAAAAGTGTCAAACATAGAGCAATCAGGCTGAGACTGGCCCGCCAGAGGGTCTTGCCTGTGGGATGATTTTGAAGTATAAAAATGACAACCATTATAATTTTCCAATAGAAATAGTTTCTATTCTTAATCGGTGTTGTTGTAAGGTTACAATATATTACACAACACTATAACTGAATGGCTGATTGCAGAGAATTTGTAAAGATATGCAAAATGAAAGTTGCCAAAAAATAAGTCTGAGAGGTCTCAGAGATTTTTTCCGATTAAACTGTTTAAAACTGAAATGTGTGGCTATTCACTAGATGTGCCCGCACTACTAATAAGTTTTAATATTTCAGAGTTGTTGTTGAACGTTGACTCAGCATTCAACATAATATGTTAATATATCACTAAGGCCCCGTTTACACAACATTTTCAAGTGAAAATGGAAAACTTTTTTTTTTGTATCTGTTTACGCGACAGTGGTACTCGGAGCAGTGGAACATGGAAAATGCCACTTTCTTAAAGTCAAAACTTTCCAATAATGGGGAGCTGCAGCCAATCCCAGCCTACTGTGGGCAAGGGCAGGGTACACCCTCGACAGATCGCTAGTCTGTCACAGGGCATACACACCACGGCCATGTTAAATAGTTATTCTGCGCATGCATTCACAATAACAACAACATTTGCCTTCATAGTGTACTAACTCCCAGTCCATATTTTCCTGGGACTCTGTCGACATGAGAACATCATTTGTTGTAACTGCATTGTTTGTTTGTTTTTTTTAATATGTTTGTTTTTTTAATGCTTGTTTTTAATAACAAGTGGGTGGTTGTTAATCTTTTGGTTAGAATATTTAACAAAACATCTTCTGGTAATCAACTTGTGAAAATAAGTATAATATCTAAATACATTTATTACCAGGTTGATGCATAGGTCAGTTATTTCAACGGACAACTCAGATTTTCCTCAAAATCCTCCACACTCATCATCACACATCAATTTGCCCCATTTTCCTTCATTGCTTTTGTATCTTCTGCACTCATCACAAGGGATCTGACTTTTTGACATGTACCCACACTTGAAAATGACCATTTCCTCAAGGTCCACTGGACTGTGTCTGGATGCTCATGATAATATGGTGATTCAGGATGAGAATAGCGAGTATGTCCTTGTTGCTTAATAGGATGGCATAGTATAATTTGACTCAGTAATTTACTGCTGGCTCAATACTACATTGCTATGAAATCGGTGACCCTTTAAATTATGGAACCTGCAGTATTGTTGAGGTTGGTTTTGCTTTGGGGATGACAAGTCACACACAGTAATTTAACTTTAAATCCAGGATTTTGTGACATAATGCGTTTGAGAAAAAAAATGTAAAGCTTTGTATATATGTCTAGGTGTGTTTTCTTATAAAATGTCTATTTAAATCTGATATTTATGTTTAGATTTTATGAAATTCATGAATTCCAATGGAAAAGATGTTGGCTTTTTTTGTTCAGGGTGGAAAGCTCCCCTCAGAAATCAATACTGTTAACAGGTAAAATAATATAGGACTTCATCTGCTTAAAACATATGAAGAAATATAGAGCGTATGCTTTCAATTTTTCACAAATATAAAAATCTGATTGGCTTGATTCAGTTTTGATTTAGTATGTTTTATGACCAGTGTCTTTTTCTGCTCACTTACTAATACGTTAAACAAAGGCAAACGGAAATAAGCCTGCATATAATTAAAAGGCTCTGTGAGTATATGTCAGATTCACAGATTACACATATACAAGTATAAAAAATATCCATAACATGTACATTTTGCTTGTATTTTGCAGGAAATGTCTCTAACTTAATTGACATCAACATAAACATCAATTTAGATTTTTATCCATTTTATTGTTCCACGTCATGCAGTCAACTAGCTTCATGAAGAAAATGTGCTCTCCCTCACACATTAGCACATTAAACCAATAAAACCCCTTGAATATCATAACATATTTAAATGAATAGTGTGTTGCATTAATGAGCACTTCTGATTTCCATTTCCACAAACATTTCCATGAATTCATTATTTACATTGTTGTGACATTAGGAGTGTCAAATGGAATAGAAATCACAGTGGTTCAGTGAGTGCAACAAAAGACGGGAAGCTGATTCCCAGATAGGAGGCCTGCAAGATCAAATAACATGTCTTTTGGAAGTTTGGTACTCTTTGTTAGTGTAACTACCCCGCTACTGAATTAACAAACTGGGACAGTGCTGAAGAAGTCATCATTACTGCATGACCCACACAGAAACATGAGTCATATGGAGGACAACTGAGCAACAATGATATGAGATCAGAACAAGCTGCGCACTTACACTGTAGGATTATTTTCCTCGAGTCATTCATCACTCAAGATCATCTGCTATGATCTGTTTACGAACCACATCTGCTCATTCGACTATTTATAGGGACTTTAACAAGAGAACACGTGCGTAGACACGCACACATGGGACCTTCTCAAAGCTGCTTTATTTTCTACAAAACCACCAGCATTATTTTTAAACAGGTAGTTGTGAAATAGCTCAGCGCATAACACAGTTCTCTTAAGTATAGAGAACACCAATAAAGTTAAGTGGTTTATTCATAGTGAATTCATAATTCATTGTTCATATCACACAATTGGATTAGAGAAGAAAATTAGACATTACGTTAACATGTGGGTTAATAACAATTCCAATCCTATGCCCTTCTCAGTCTATGCCACGCTCCCAATGCCAGAACTGGGCCGAAAGTTTGAAACTGAAAAAAATATGTATGAATGTAAAAAACGAAATATCGCATATCTGAACACACGATTTGAAAGCGAAAAATATAAGATCCTATTTTGAAAACATTATATCTGCAAATGAAAAATAACACCTTAAAATTACATATATATATATATATATATATATATATATATATATATATATATATATATATATATATATACATATATATATATATATATATATATATATATATATATATATATATATATATATATATATATATATATATAGTGAAATGATACACAGAGTGAAAAATGAAAATAAAGGATTTCATCAAAGCAATTCCAGAGCTTGAGCAAAATTGTACTCAAGTGGAACAAAATCTTTCATACACTTATTTTTATATTAAATACAGTGTTTATTTTGTTTGTTTTGTTTTTGTTTTTAAAATTCAAGATCAAACCTTGGACTGTCTGTGTTCAAATGCAATTTTTTCAATCACATACCGTATTTTTTTTTCTTTTTTTTTAATTAACAAACCCTTTGGCTGGATTTAGATCCATACCGCAGTACACTTCTCTGAGAAGTCATCCATGTCCATGGTATTGAAAAAAGAAAGAAAAAGCGGTATTCATCCTGTAAGAGTCTTTTGTTATGTGCATAGGTGAAAGGACATTCACTCATGTTACTGACTGATGTCCCTCAACTTTACGTATAATCCAACACATTCTGTTGCATGAAAACATTTTCACAGTCCTTCTGACTGTCTCCTACTCACAAAAGTGGAGCAACCGACTCGACCGTTGCCTAAGATGCCACATTATTAGGATCATGAAGCTGCAGTTGTCTGTGTACTAGTTTACCTCTGCTGTGGCTGACAAATAGCTGTGGGATTACAGATAGGACCAGAGGCAATATGTAAGACAAAGGCATAGCAAAAGAAAGACACGGGACAGATGAGAGACAGAAGGAAAGGAGTGAGGGCAGGAGGATGAGGCAAAAAAAAAAGAAAAGGAAAGTGGAAGCAACAGCGAGAGAGACAGAAAGAAATACAGAGGGCCGGAGGGAGAGGGTAAGTGGGAAACCCAATCTGTGAGTTGATGGGGCTCCACAGCACAGCGGCAAAATCAATTTGACTGGTGCTGCTTCTGCTCTGAATGAGAGGCGAGGAAGACGGAGCAAGAGAGCGGAGCAGGGAGAGAAGATGAAGAGCAGAATGACCGGACAAGGATGGAGCTGTGAAGTTGGAGTGTAGCAGTAAAAAGAGAGAAAATGGATAGAATGAACAAGAAGGAGGAGAGGAGGAAGAGGTCAGGGTGGGGACAGAACTCAGAGAGAGTGTAGGAGTAATGGATAAGTAATATATCACAAGCAGCCACCACACGTTTACTTGTGGATATGAAATGTGGGAAGATTTAAGTTATGGCCAGCATAAAACAGAAGAGAAAATGTGGACATCAGGTGCTGACAAACACCAGGAAACAAAAAAAAAGAAAAGAAAAAGCACCGTTGAGCAAGTTTAAAGTTCAAATTGCAACTTCCAAAACAACTGCCACCAGCATAACATCTTGTAATGTGAGAAATATTGAGTATGTTAGTTGATGGTGTCAAATGTCTTTTATAATCTCAGAGTTGATTCACATTTAGTAAATTCCGGAGTGTCGCCGCATCTGTTTATTGAATTTGAGTATAATAGACAGACTTTGTTTTTAATGCCTAATCAATGGCAATAAAGTCAATCGGCATTTTCAGAGGGTGAAGAAACAATGTAGCTGGCAATCATACAGTTGACTCCCAATGCCTTAAAGACAATAGATGGAGTATCACTTGGGCTAAAGATTGAGCTTATTAGCTAATTGCTTGAAGTGATACAATGGAAATTATCTTTTTGCTAACATCAAGCACCGGCGTCCAAGCCATTTTACACATTTTGGCATTTTGCAGGCCCTCAATGCCACTGATGAAGAAAAAAAAAATCATCATGTGTGATGAAACTCTGTGATTGTTTAGTTTAAATGACGTAAGTAAGAACTTTCGCCCAAACTGCAGGGCTCCTGTGCTGTTTTACTGATACAGGTACATCTGAATAATATGAATATCATTCAAAAGGTTGAGCAGTTATTTCACTTTATGTTTGATGACACTAAAAAAGGCATAGCTCACTGTTTTAATAAAATTATGTTTGAATTAACTTTTCCATCATGCCCAGGTATTTTTGTAAGTGTCAAATTAGTGGGCAAAGGTGAAAAATAAGTACTTGGTGGAGGTTACAATTGTGCTGCACTCGGTTGTGATGGTCAAAGGGTAAGAAACGTATGTGTGTGTGTGTGTGTGTGTGTGTGTGTTGGGGGGGGGGGGGGGGGGGGGGGGGTATGCGTACACATTTAAGGAACACGGATAAAAGTATACTGAGTAACTGAATATATCTATGGAATGAGGTTCTTGAGAGGAAAGTCCATTGACTTTGAACACTGTCAAACAATCCTCTGTGAAAACATGAAACACTCAACTGCTGTTCAATGATGTCCTGTGCTTCTGCTGAGCATCAGCACTTCTTTCTTTCTATCTTTCTTTTAGGACTGAATCAGTGTACCAGATTGGGATTATGCACTTAATGTCACAGAAAATGAGCTAGGGGAGTGTGGGACCTTGGTTTTAGGGCCGTTAAAGATCTTAACACTATTTACAAACTACTCAGGAGAATACCATGTGCTTCATCAACAACATCATAACCATGAAACACAAAAAAAGCCTCAAAACTTCCGTTGCTTTTTTTTAAACATAAGCTACTTCGGGGAGTAATATTAAGAAAAGTGTGAAAAATGGTAATATTGAAAGTGTCCATTCAAATTACAGCACATATAATTCATTTTGCAAATAAAAAAAACTTGCAGTATGCTGTTTAACCGAAAGTGCATCTAAAGTGTGTGTGTGTGTGTGTGTGTGTGTGTGTGTGTGTGTGTGTGTGTGTGTGTGTGTGTGTGTGTGTGTAGGTGCTCCCTCAGCCACCCTATCCTTATTGTATCATGAAGGCTGCTACCTCCAGAATGGAACTCCTTATTTTCTCATTGCTGCTGACAGCCTCAGCCAAGAGGCTGCTATTTTTAAAGGAAGAGTGGGTGACTGTGTGAGCTAATAAATGAGCACGCACACTCGCATTCGCATGCATACTTATAACACATGTCGAGCTGGAGATACTTAAATGTGTCTAAAAACACAAGCTTATTGTGTGTGTTCACTTCGAGTCAGTCATGCAGCAACACACATTTTCACAAAATCACCTTTAACATTTATTTTCACACACCTTTATGCTACAAAGAGCCACCCACACTTACACACAAGGAAACATACACTCACGGCAAAGGACAAATGTATCCCCGTTTTTAGGTATCAAGTTATTTCGTTGGTTCAACTATGTGATTTCCCCCTTTTTCAAAACTATCTATGAATATCATCATCTGGTTCCAGCGTCGAGCGAGAAATCATTTCTGATTTAAAGTAAGACACAGTGTTACGGAATCTGTTCTTGCACATTAAGGGGCACGGAGGACAACACAGAGATAGAGGGGTGAGAGAGGCATGGAAGAAGTCAGAGGCCACACAATTAAAGCAGTAATATAAATTGTCTTTCACACAATTTATTCATTTTACTTTATCTTGTTCTTCTTTCTTTTTAACTTCTGTTTGCCTAATTTACCTTTGCTATTATGTCCCTTTTAGCCTCAATCTGTATATATTTCTTAATTTCTTGTCCAACACCCTTTGCTTTACCCCCCTCTTCTTTGTGGAGTTTTTTTTTAAGCCATAGATTGTCTATTTTGATGGTGTTGTAGCCTAATTAGAGCCTCCCACTGACATTAACGTCTAACGTATGGCTATTGACCAGTGGGGTCAAATGCATTAGTTATCGTGCCGCTGAATGCCTCATTTATATATCCACCCCGAAATGTGGAGCAATTAAGTAGATTGAGGGCCATGCAGTGTTCATCAGTGCTAATGACTACCTTGAGCTTATACGACAAAGGGTTGTGTTTGAGTCAACCCTTTTCAAGTGATTTATCTTGAATAAAATATTTTGAAAACAAAGGTTACCAGTCGCCACCATAATAAATGTTCATTCAATCATTAAATTGCTCTTTGCCAAGAAAGGGTTGGATTGCTTATCCTTTTACTTTAAAATACCGAAAGGTGCTCAGTCCAATCTAATGATGGGACATGTCTGTTGAGGTCATATCATACTTACTTTAATTTATTTCAAAGTGAATTTCATGTGTAAGAACATTGATCCTCTTCCATGATTCAGGGGAGTTATTCGCCATCCACAGACAGTCCTGGTTCCAGCTATAAATGCCATCTCTTTAACACCTTCTGCACTTGTGCAGACCCGTATCATTACACTCCCACCCCCGTGCTGCACTGTTATAACCACAGTGGTAATCCTGGTCTGATTCACACTGACTGTGCTGAAACCCATTTGTGCTAAACAAATTTATATGATCTGACTAAACAATGTGCTTCCAGTATTCATCTTTACTGTGGCAGTGCAGTACAGCAAAGGTTATTGCAGGTTTGTGTTGAAAACTGGCCATTTTCTTCACAGGTTAATGTGTGATGTCCTTAAGTCTGTCTCAGCTGTCACTGTAACTCTGGTTTCCATTGATAACTTCAGTGCCTTACTTTTGCACAAGCAATTATTAATATTATTGTCATTACAAAATGAATTGTTTATTGCCTTTATGGTGATTGGCATTGATAAATTCATCAAGCTGAGTTTGATGGAAGTATAAGATTACTTTTCATTATGAGGAAATACTGATTAGGAGTCACACAGTGATGTACTGTTCAGCACTCGCCTCACAGCAAGAGGACGTGGGTTTAAGTCTAGGCCCGGTCTTTCTTTGTGGAGTTTTGTATGTTTCGGTGTGCATGAGTGGGTTTTATCTAGATATCCTGTAGGTTACCACCAGGTGTCCAAAAACATGCTATATAAGGCGAACTGACAACTATAAAAGGCCTGTAGGTGAGTTTGTGAGTGTGTCTGACCGTGTGTTTCTCTGTGTTTGTTCTGTAATGACATTGTAAACTGCTTCAAAGTCCAAATTCTAACTATTAATGATGAAATACTCCTCAAAGCTGTCACAGACTTGTTAACCTGCTCTTTAGACTTGTCAATAGAACTTGGTGTACAGTCATACAGCCTCCATCCTATAGAGCTCTCTGAGTTATATTCAATTGTAGCTTCATTTAAACCAACAACATACTGTAGCTGTTCGATGCAATTCCAACTATATCGTGGTGGCCAACCTGCGGTTCGCGAGCTGCATGCGGCTCATTGCCTGTCACTGAAACTATAGGATTCTTCGACATGGCTTCACATAGCTCCATATAAAATGAAACAATTAGACACAGAATTAAATGTTTATGTGTAAAGTCAAAAAACAAATATTAATTTAACTGAAAGTGAAATTAAATAAGAAATATGAATTTAACTTTCAATTATGGATGTATTTTTACTTTAAGTCATTTTGTGGGAGAGAGGGAATTTATAAGCCCATTTTTTGCAATGTGGCTCTTTGTGTCTGGACTAGACTGTTTAAAGACATTCTCCCCCTGATCAGTACTTCAATACTAGATCAGATCCACCTGTCTTTAGTAACAGGTTATGTACCACAAGCCTTTAAGGTTGCTGTTATCAAACTTCTTCTTAAAAAGCCCAGGAAACATCAGACCACCCCAGTAGTAGCTTGTCTCCATTGGCTTCCTGTTTAATCTAGAATAGAATGTAAAATCCTTCTTTTAACTTATACATCTCTTAACAACCAGGCTCCATCATATCTTAAATAGATGTTAGTGCCATATTACCTGAACAGAACACAAGCACCGACTTATTGGAGATTTCGAGGTTATTTTGTTGTTGGTTTTTTTGGCATTTTAGTGACCATCGTCCGCCCCCCCCCTGGAGGTAAATGGTCACACTGTATTGTTACTCTGGACAAGGGAGGGTAGTGTCACAAGATTTGGGCTGCACGGTTGACCGCACAGGGCGGATGGCGATTTTGACATCACGTGTGCTCTGCAAAGATGCGGATGCAGAAGTAAGTATGGATGCGCCTTTCAGCTTAAAAGTTTTCTCATTGATTGCAGCTAAGTGTGGCTCAGGCCACTGTGGACCATTTTCTAATGAATTTGCCATAGGTTAAGACTGCTGGAGCTACACTGAGCTTCTTTCCTTTCTCATTCACCATATTTCACTATTACATGTCACTAATATCTATGATCTCTATCGATATCCTATAGTCTGTTCTCTGTAGATCATATGTGATACATTTTCTTTTTTTGTGTTCTTGCTCTCTTTCCAATGTCCTTCTCTTTTTGTGAGAGTGACATTGAAAATGGCTGCTTATCCCTTGATCACCGCTAGCTTCATTTGTCTCAATTAGCTACGACAGCTTTCGCTTTTCTTATGTCCACTCCAATTAACTGGTTCTGCAACATTGCCCACATCTGTGTCATAGACAGCATGTGTATGTGTGTGTAGGTTAACATGTGTATGAAAGCAAGGAGAGAAGGGAAGTGTTTGACATCTTTGTCTCCCCTTGTATTTAATGTGGGCTCATTTTTCCTTCTCGATCTCACGGTGGCACTGTTGTCTTGCTTGTACGATGTCTACACAAGGTGTGTTTTTTTGGCTTAATGTCATCGCAACAGAACATTTAAAATGGCAACACTATTGAGACAATATGGAGCTCTGAGTGTGTCTCAAACTGAAAATCCCCAAAGATGGAAGGCCCGGTAAACAAATTACATATACTTGTGCCACCTTTGCACTAGTACCTACTCAGCTCTACTTCACTCGACTAGCCTCACTTCAGATGCTTTTCCATTACGTGTACGGTATAAACATGATAAACTAGCACAGCTGCACATACAAGACAGGTACAGGAAAATTAATAATCTGTGTCAAATTAACAGGTGGCAGGAACAGTGAAATGCTCTCCTTGCCTCTTCTGCAACTTTCTTCTGACAGCCATACTATTTTCACTTTAAATGACTGTTAGCAAAGGGAGAAATAGTTAACACCTGAGCCTGTGGGGATAGCAGGTTGTATCAAACATAAACACAACATACGTGCTCTCACACACAACATCATCATCCAGTTTTCACACCTTCATTTACTGGGAAAGATGTTTTTTTTTTGTTTGTTTGTTTTTTCAGAGGTGTTACACTGGCGCGTGAATGATTTTGTTTCCATGAAATGCCAAAAGACACATTTAAAAAAAAAACTGTACTACATGATTTAAATGCATAAGAAAAAACTAAACAAAAAAAAACAGGATGCAACAAGAATGTGACTCTTCTTGTGTTTAATTTGCAATAGTAGTTTTAGTGATATAGCACCTTAGCTTTGATGATTTAGCACTCTAAGGGGGGATAATGAAGCTCTTGCGCCTGCTTTCACCATCAATCATGTTTTGTTTTTGTTTTTTTCCTGCTATTTGTTAAATTACAAAGCATAATCTATTTTTATTATATCCTACTTTTCAGTTGTTACTGCTTAAGCTAAGTATTTAAACTTTGCTGGTCCTGATTGTTGTGTTTAAATCTTATCAGTAAATAGCATGATTCTATTTTGAATGACTTTATCAGGTGTGTTTATTTTTAGTGACTTTTTGAGATTAAACACTTTGTAATAAAGATAAATACTTATTTAAGTCTTTCTTTTTGGTCTTTTTTTCCCATTATCTCCAGTTTTGTGGTGTTACATTATAGTCACAGATTAGTCTGTCAGAGCTTGCATGTAAGTCTTCCCACACGGTGGTATAGTTGTCAGCATATATAGCTTGTTTGTTTCCACACTTTACAGGCTTTATTGTGTGGAGATTACATGTTTCATGTACATGTATAGGTTTACTCTAAATATTCTAGTTTACTCACAGGCCAAAGACACAAGTGATAATGTGTCTTTGTGTTTGATGGATTGGCCACAAGTTCAAGGTAAAAGAAAAAAAAGTAACATGGATGATGTATTGACATTTAAAGTTGTTCTTTGTCTATATAGATATTGCAGACTTAAAGCTTTTTCACTGGAACCTCATGCCTATTGCTTACTTGGCCTTAAAACTCTTGAAATGATCAAATATAGAGAACTGATATGCTTGCTTTTATAATGGAAACTTTGACTGGTCTTTGCTTGTGGCTGGAGTTGGGAGGCAAAAATCAAAGCATTAATGCTCAATGTGATCTCGGGAATAGAAAAGAGAGGTTTTCCATGAAGCAACAGCAGTTCACCAATATTCCCATGCTGAAGATCAATTTCTATATCGACAATGCACGCATACACAGATCTGGCTCCACTTAACCCAGTACATCCAGCTGATGTACTGTTATATAGTATTCAGTCATGGTTGAAGGCGGAAAAAGCTATACCTATGTTAGAATTGTTATTCTTTCATTCGCAGACTTGGAGCTGCTCCCGTTCTGAGAAAGTACTCTCCATCCCTCACCTCTGTTCATTCTCTCTTTTCCTGTGTTTCTGTTCCTTGGTTTTCCTCCCCTTACTAGTCGTGGGGGGGCAGTGTTCCCTTTTGTTACGTTGGACCTCCTCCTTGATTTGCTCCCTCGATGTTACCATGGAAACTACAAGACACTACATCACCTCAAGTAGAAGTTTCTCGTAGTGCTTCTTTGTGTGTGTGTGTGTGTGTGTGCGTGCGTGCGTGCGTGTGTGAATGATTGTCAAAATACTGACGCTGAATATCAATTTTATTGACACAGAACATACAGAGCGGTGTAAGTGGATGTTCCCCAAACGCCTCAACACTACTCCCCCCCCCCCCCCCCCCAAAAAAAAAAAAAACCCAAAACAAAACACTACAAAGGAAGCAAGCCCATCACAACAACAAACAAACACACACAAATTGGTATTTGATTGTGTTTTTAAATCATACTCGTTATGAGTACAAAGACTCTGAGTCGAAGTTGGAAGATACTATTTGATGCAATGGGGGACACAATAATAAAGAACAACTATCCTAGATAAGGAAACAGTTACCATGGTAACACGGGTACAGTATGGTTTTAAGAAAGTATGTTTTTTTTTGTCCCATGTCAGAATATAAACACGACTACCCCACTTGCTATAACTCAAGCAGTTACAGACATATTGAGACACACTTAGACATAAAACACACCTACATGAAGTTCCACTTGGTCGTAGTGGACAACTTCCTTAAAAGGAAATGTTGCAACTAACTGGTCCACATGATGAAGTGAAATAAAGTACCAAGTGATCACGATCTGAAAGGATAAAGCAATTTGATCCCAGGGCACATAAGACTCTTCTTTTATTGGAGAAGGAAATAAGCTGTTTGCAAAATGTGAGCGTGGCTCCCCTGACTGAAAATACTGTGTTATGACTGTGCAGATCTCAGTGCAGATTGGAGAGGCACCGCTGCTTTTTTCAGTGCAACGAAGCATGGGATTAAATGCAGACCGAGGATCAGCTGTTATGACTCATGCCGTGCGTTGGGCTCTCCAAGCACTGCGCCAGGTCAATGAAATAGAGTAGATGATTATTATGAGGGAGACACACAACACTTGTACCATCAAAACCATCCTGCCTTTGTTCATTGCTATCTGAATTACTGAGACCAGTGAAAGTCAGACGCATAACGAAGGACATAGCATCTGTAATGTCACTCATAGTTTAGTGTGAAGCAATGCTTTGAAGCCTGCAGTTTGGCTTACTGCACACTGCCCTCTTGGCAGTTGTTGAAAGCCAGAAAATCTGAATTTGGCCATGTGTAGTGTAGTCTGAGGCGAGTTGGAGTGGGTTGGGCAGGCAGCATTTAATGTTGCAGATAGTGATAGCCCCAGTAAATTGAGAGAAAAACACTCACTCTCTTCATATCTTTATGACCCCGTTTTAAACCACCCCATACCCTAGACCACTGGTGCACAAGCTGTTTGTCATGGGGCACCCCAAGCTTGCCTCCAGGAATGGCTGCAGGCACCTAAGTTCTTCCCATAATATATTTATAATTCACAATGCATTCACAAGACACTGTAAAGTGGGAAATTATTTTCACTTCCCAATGGGGGAAATGAAAAGCTTCCCAGTGGGAAAGTGGATGGTTCGTACTCGTCATTCAACGTGGCAGCAGTTTTGGAGAAAGCTAAAAGAAAGTATTTGGTCCATGTTGTTGTGCTTTTGCATTAAATTACTCTCTCTCGATAGAGAAAGAGACTGTTTGTAACTATAGAAACTGTTATAATGATTGCTAGATATGATAAAAGGGAAAAACAAACAGATGTGATGAAAGTAGTGTAAATATACCCCCTGAGCTTCATTTTATTGGCCTCTTGGTGGATTTTCTGTCCTGTTACTGCAGCAATAAATTGGCACTGCTGGAGGTGGTCATGTTCCTTGTTTGTTATTGCCATGAGAATCCTGTGAACTGGGACATTAGACCTGGTAGTTATCCCAGTTCCCATATCACAGTTGCTTAAACAAAGCATAAAATCATTCAAATCAACAGTACAATTTTGGTAACAAAAGTTGATACATTGAGACTTACAAATGTAAAAACAGCTTAGTGTATATGAGCATGTATTTAGAGCATCCAGCAGAAGAGCAATAAATTAACTCCCTACAGAAAAATAGGAAGTGCAAACAATATTTTGTGTGTGGTCTTGTTAGATGGGCATGTATCAGTTGCAATAGCTGCTGGTTGTCTGTTTTTTTTTTTCTGAGCAAGCCTGTTAGGCTTTCTTACATAGAGGAGAGTAACTGGGCTGAGATGCAGACATCACAACTTTAAGTCAGAAAGTAGACTTTTGTGGCTCAGTTGGTAGAGCTGTCATCTCTCAATAGGAAAGTTTGCTGGTTCAATTCCCATCTCCACTCTGTCCACATGTCGATGTGAACTTCATCAAGACACTGAACCCCAAATTGCTCCCAATGGATGAAATAGGCACCTTGAAGACGAAACGAAAGTTTCATGATTTGATGTCAAAAACCTTGTATGACCGCTGAATCTTCATGAAAGGACCATAGTGTAGTGGTTGAATTTGCAGGTGGCATGTCGGTAGGTCCTGGATGGAATCTGGATGGAGGCGATAGCAAACTAGAATTCATTCAAATATGTTATTTTATTTAATCAGCTATCGGGCAGTGGATAATCAACCTTTTCAGTAGGCGTTCTAGCACCCGTGAGTTGACTGTTGTTGCTGACATGCGGGAAAATATCAAGACCAAAACAAAGCAAGCAGTCACTTTATGAGGCTGTTCAGCCAGATGTATTGGAGTTGATGTCTCATTTATAAATCGAACACAAACAAAAGATATTTTTGCTTTCTTTTCTTGATATTTTATTTCCTCTGTCGCGTTTGACAAACAAAAACATGTCACTTGTTCCAAAATGTTACCTGCATTAAAAAAGTGTGTTGAATCGCAAATTAAATAAAGCCCTGTGTTTTCTTCAGCCCTATACAGCATACCTTTTCTAAGCACATTCTCCTGCCAGAGTCCCTGTGGTGTCAGGAAGAATAATTTCCAAGTAATTTCCAGCTGAAATTGCAGCTTGAGTGATGGCCAATGTCCAACAAGATCACCTGCTGGTGTTGAGGAGAAGTCAACTTCCCTACTACCCTTATTCAGGACTGGAGCTGTTGTTTTCTTTTTGTAATGCAACCATACGCACATGAATAGAGAATGTTACAGTATAAACAGTTACAATGCCGAGTACATGGACATTTGCACGGACAGATAACAAAATTTGATTGTTATTACAGTTTTGTACAACTACAAAACTACTAAGTCCCGGGTGAATTTCAACGGGGAGCCATGCCTCTGTGGAAGTTGCCATTGTTGTTGTTGTTGTCCAAGTATTTACTACTGCCGTGGTGCACATGTGTAGTGGCTGTATTTTCAAAAATGATGTCTGGGTTTGTCCTGGCATGTGTACTACATGCCCTGAAGGCTCGTGTTGAGTCGTGTTCATAGTAGGTGTGGACGGAATGTTTTTTAGAGAAGGCTGGGGAGAAAAAAGATTGTTTTTCTCCTCGTGTGGATGTGGCCTTAGTCTCGCAGAAAATTCCAGTCTGAGCAAAGCAGTAAAATCATTGCACAACAATCTGCAACTCTCACATTTACCTTTTTTTTTTGGTTTAAGAAAGTACAAGCTAGAAAAAAATCAAAAACAAAATATTTACACTTGTACTTCTCCAAAAATGCAAACTTTTTTTTTTTTAAAGAAAAAAGATTATACAATCTCACCTGCCACAGTGTGTCATCCAAATAGGGGCCAAGAGCACAGGATATTTCCATCCAGTTTCTATGCAAACTTCCAAAAGATGCTGGTGATATATGTTGTAGGTGAGATCAGCCTGGACTAAATCGAAGCTTGGTTTTTGGTTTACCTACTCTCTTTTAACAGTACAGCCTGGCCACTTGGTCCATGTGGGCTTGTGTTAAAGCAGCTGCTATTCTGGTGCCTGTAGGAGCAGCAAAGAGCTGGCTGAAGTTGAATAGAAAACCCGAAGGTTGTTTATTACTTTACTCCTTGTCATCATGATGACAGACATCAGCTCTATAAATGGAAAGGCTTTTCCAGGAAATGGTATTACTGTTTGAATGATGCAGACACTGTGACCTGAACAAACACCTCACATCTGAATCCAGAGGCAGATCACGGTACATCAAGCACATCACCTCAACATACTCAGGTGTTTCTTCATTTATTTGCTTATCTTGTCAGGTCATAAGGAGGCAACAATTTGGTTGCAAATAAAACAAATCAGGTTTAATTTGTGAAATGTATGTTAAAGTGGACTAAAGGTCCATTAATGTTTTAAACTGATATAATTCAGGTATAGACACACCAAAAAATCTTACACTATACATGGGGAGAGAGATCAATGATGTATACTTTGTTATATACTTGAACCTTACTCATTTTAATGCTCTGTTGTAAAACAATGAGAGTAGTTCTAAATGGTCTAATTTGGCTCCATAGCTACAAATTACTTACTCAGTTTTGTGATACTCACATTCAGTCTTTTTTTTTTTTTTAGCTCTTCTCTCACAACCGGTCGAAACTCATTTTGTCTGTCGAAGGTTTCTTCCTGTTAAATAAGAGTTGTTAGTCCTGACTCTTGCCAGTTCCTTGTTCAAAGGGAAATTGATAGGTATTGGCCTTTATGTTTGAAGTGTCCTGAGATATTAAAAAAAGTAAAAATTTGGTGATTTGGTGCTTTATAAATAATATTGATTCTACTCAACACAAAGTCCAACACACTTAGGGTCTGATTTACTGAGATCCTGAAAAGAGTGTACTAAATTGCAGGCTCATGCAACCTGATTGCATTTTTCTTTTGCGTGTGTTTTGCAGGTCGATTGGCAAATAGCAAGTGTGATTGACAAAACTTCCTAATTGGGGCATTTAAATGAGGGTTTTGTGATTGTTTCTGTTTGCTTTTGTGAAAAGATTACATCGGGGGCTGAGTGCATGAGAAAAAGAAATCTAATTTTAGAACACGGAGCTGAACATAATGACGGGGGAAGTTAACAAACATAGAGATGCAGCAAAACAATCTGAATTTGGCTTGAGAACCAAATAATTAATATTGGAGATGATCTGTCACAAAGTCACTGCTTTGGGAAAAACATTGAGAACAGAAGAAATATAAAAGATATAGCAAGACCTAAAAGTATGAAAGAAAATTGATCCTATAATAATAGCTCAGCTAATAAAACAGTTTGGATAATATAGTTCTATGAATAATATTACATCTTCAACAAGGCAAACATGCTTTATAAATAGTTGCAAGTTATTTAGCATCTGTCACAGCTCATTTTTAAGCTCCCACGGGTATTTGTGGACATTTGTGAACTTTGGACATGTTCATACCATTATTATGGCAAAATACCAAACATTTTCAATATACGCGAATCGATCCTTCCTGAGCATAGTACACTCTGTGTTAACTTGACAAGTATCACACTAACAGTATATGATATCGACAACTTTAATGAGAGTTCAAAGGTCAATCTTGACCGAATACTGGCTGCCCTGCTCCGTCTGACTCGTGTGCTGCAGTTTTTATATGTCAAGGAATTAATTTTCTGACCTTTTGTCAGGTAACAGGAACACATTTTCTTACTTAAAAAAAAATAAAAAAATAAAAAATTATCAAATTAAACCACGAACACTTGATCTTTCTGAATTCTTTGACGAATAAAAATGTCACTGCATGTGATAAAAGGCAAAGGTCTAATGAGCCGGCAGCGCTGAAGACATAGCGTGCAGAGAACACTGGTTTGAAAAGACAATTTTAATGAGCAACACTTTTCATTATGAAGTGTTTGGTCAAAATCACAGCGTGCCAGCAGCAGCATCAGCAGCGGGATGCATCGCAGAAACATAAGCACAGTATTTCCTTGGCAAAGCCTTTCTTGATTGAGTGGACTTTTCTGCCAGGGGGGAGCTCCAGCGCAGGTTCGTTAGGTGGACAGCAGCGCAGTTTTGGGTTTTTTTTCACTGGACTCTGTCGAGGCATTTGATCATGAGGAATCAGCCAGACAGCAATTGCCTCTTGCACTGGTGTGGATAGGAGTAAGTACAGCAGCAGTGGGATGATTGCATTGTAATCACACATGCAAAATAAAACAAAAACAGTAACATAAATAGAGGATTGATCAGTTGACCTTTTCTTATGCGTAGATAGCACGAGTGAGTTGTTCTGCGAGCAAAAGGCCAATGAGGAAAATGTGATAAAACTTTCATGTTTTTGTTGAAATATTCATCAGCTTTAGCATGAAGGATTACTTGTGACACTGCGGCTGGACTTAGTTTCTTGTACTAGTCAGTCACGTTACTACTTGCTAATATTTTTACGTTTGTCATTCAGGTATAAAGAGTATGGTTGTTGTTAAGTAATCTTTGCTTAGAAAACCTGCTTTCTTCACACCACATAGGTAAGTCTTGTACAGAGAGACTTATATGGCAATTGCACTTACTGTTGCTTGTGTACTTTTAAATCTGTTCAAGGAGAGTCTTTTTTCTGAGAAAGTCAGCTTAAAAAAGTGTTAAAGTAGTCCTGTTAAACCTGCAGATATTTTTCAACACTCAAACGCAGTATGTTTTGCTGACTTCATAGCTTCTCCTGACATCTTTACTGCAGAAATGAACCAGGGAGAAAAAAATCTGTCAAATGGCCAAAAGTGGAAGCATCACGGATGAATTCAACATGACTGCCCGGAGAATACAAACGCCTCTAACAGGAACCTGCTTGAGACTCTGAGTTACACATCAGCTACACCAGTAGACACGTTCATACATTGAAAGAATAAATAAGTCATGTAAAGTAAATGTAAATCAAACTGCTATAGTCTAAATAAATCTTTCAAACAGTAAACACAATTTATATGCACAAAGATCGTTTATCTCAACAGCAATCCCAAAGAAATGTGATGACGTAATCGTGAGGCTGGTATAGTGATATTGAGGATGTCAAAGTGGTGTGTGCATGTTAGCTGACTGCCTCACACAGTGACGCACTCTGTTTAACTCGCCTACTTTTTTTCCCTTTTTTTTTTTACTGTATAGCATTACGTTGTTGCTGTAGATGTATTGAACTACGTATGTACTCCACAACCTATCTACTCTGAGAGGACAGCTCACAATGAACTGACACCATTAAGAATGCAGATACTGTAATGGCTTCATCGGTCATCTATTGTGCTCATGTTTAATTGGCAAATCCTTCCCTTCAATGTCGGGATAACAGTAGAATCATTACCATGAAGCAACACGGGGAAGTCAGCCTGGTCTTGATGGGTAATTACCCTTGTGGTGCATTTATGACGCATTTATGATGCATTGTGATACAATTAGCTGTACATATACCGTAGTTGATGTAAGGTCAGGTGTCCCAATATGACACTTTATGTTTCTCACCATTGGCTGTAGAGGTGATGCTGTTACTTGTGGATGAAGCAGATGGATTTTTTTCATCAACATTCTTTCAAGGTCAACAGGTCAACCCTCACAGGCTGTTTTCAAGGCCCTTACCTTGGCTAAGTCACTCAGTGCTGGCTGGGTCAGAACAGTTCAACTCTCCAGAGTCGCTATCCTGGCCTTATTAGCGTGATATAATCCAGGTGCAACATGTTTGTTTGCATACATCAGTCTGAGTAACATTTTGGTGGAATGCTGACTGACTTTAAAGAGCCTAAGCTGGACTCACAAATTATATTCCGATTGCTTTCTTAAGAGAGTCCTAACAATGTTAGGAACAACCTGATGCAAAAGAAATATAAAAAAAGAAATAAAAAAAAAAGGTGGGGGTGGTAATGAGCAAGCATATGCTCCTAAAACTACAACTATTTCTCTATTCTCTTACATAAATTCAATCTTAATCCAGTAGCTGCATAGGAGCATGAATGTGATTTTACCAATGTCCGTTTATGTGTGTCCAAGCACATCTGTGTGAATGGTTGTTAATTTCCTTTTTTTTTAAAGCTTCATTGCATCGTAAGCAATTACACATCTCTCAGAGTAAGTTGATAGAAACCTTGGCTTTTATAAAAGGTAAAGCTTCACAACTGGCCTCATTCAACTTAAAGGTATAGTAGAGGATTTTCTTCTTCCGGGTGGATCATCAAAATAACTGGTCCTCCCAATTGTCAATCATTCTGGTGATATATGACGTAAGCCCGTCGTACGTGCCCGTCCCTGCGCGCAGCTCACTCCACACGGTTCTCATCAAGCCGGTGGCCGACCCGACGCATTATTCTCGGACATGTTTACACAGTTTCACCCCCTCTGGTGCAAATCTTCTTGTAAAGTGAGCTTATGTGAGCGATGCCGACTTATGACTTGTAAACAGAGCGTGCACGAGGAGAACTGGGCTCGTGCATGTCTCTCGCACGCGTTTTAGTAGGCGTTCCGTCTCGGGAGCAGGTACAGCGTTGCGCATGCGCACTTTTTTCAAACGGTGGAGAGGGCGGTTCTTTCCTAAAATTCCTGAAAATCCTCCTGTATACCTTTAATGCAAACCCAATCGGAAACCTCCACAGGCACTCCTACATGCAGACTAAAAAGTAGGTTATGAAGGGAACTTTCTGAAGTGTTTTTGAGTCTTGGGTCGAGGACATTGCATCGAAATTGAAGAAAATGTGTATACGTGCATGCATTCATGTCTTTATCTGTTTGTGGCTAAGAGCTTGAAGCCATGTCCTGCTGCTGGTAAATTACCTGAAGCAACGTGGTGTTGGGAGGAATCAGTGGGAGGGAGTGAGGAGAGGTGAACTTGGAGACGTACAATGGAGGAGAAAAAGGGAGGGACAAAAGAATGATCATTTGGAACACCAGCTCTTATCAAACATTGTTAGTGCACCCTACTGCCTCTCATTTACACTCTTATCCTCCTGAAGCATGCCTGTGTGTGCATGGGGTAAAAATGCTACAAATCAATATTGGAAATAATTCTGAATAAATCAAACTATCACTCACTGGGACTAATAAAAGAAATAAAGTTATCCTGCAATTTCAATTTAATTTGCATAGCCAGTGGAACCTCTTGAGATGTTTTATTTTTTTGTTTGTTTTTACTTGTGTGGATCAGAATGTGGGCAAAAATGATTGTAGAAATATAAATGAATTGGGGAATAAATAGAAGAAATTAGACACCATAGGCAGTCTAAAAAAGTGGCAAAGGATGACAAACAGTAGCTGAGAATATGATGAAATAAGGAGAAAATTGACAAATTCATGAGCAAAGGGAATCGTCAGGAATGACAGGCTTAGCTGAAATCCCATGACAATAGTTCATCCAGCTTGACATGTGGCTTCCATCATGGTATATGGCATAAAATAACTCTATGTAGCAACTAATATCTACGGGCAAGTCTACTTCTTTTAAGTGTGACACTGTGATGCTGACATAAAAGGAACAAAATGAAGGGAAGAAAAGTTAAAACAAAGTTAAAACACTTGGACATGTGTATCTCACACGCACGCACGCACGCACACACACACACACACACACGCACACACGCACACACGCACACACGCACACACACTGGGAAACGCAGACGTATGGATCAGGAGATGAGAGTGAGAAAAATAAGAAAGTACAAACTTGATGAGCTAAGACAAAGAGATGGGGAAAGAACGTCTAAATCAGCTTGACTTGTCTTCTTTCTTTGTCTAATGCTGCAAAACAACAGATGTTAGAGACCGTATGTATTGAAAAGAACAGTATTTCGTATACTGTTGACATTAATCAGAAGAGAAATGACTTTGCAGTGATGTGTAATACAAATTGTCTATTGTGCTTTCATTGCTGCAGTTATTTTATATCTAATTATGTAAATTCATGTTAAACACAACTTTGAGATATATTGCTCACAGCTAAAGAATGTTTGCATAACAATTTGGTGGTGAAAAATGTTTTTTGTGCTAATTTAAGAGCAGTTAAAACAGGCCGGTCAATTTTGACCAGGAGCACTAAAGTAAGGGGCAGGAGGTGA
This sequence comes from Blennius ocellaris, assembly GCF_963422515.1. Lineage (NCBI taxonomy): Eukaryota > Metazoa > Chordata > Actinopteri > Blenniiformes > Blenniidae > Blennius > Blennius ocellaris. The sequence goes on from NC_137651.1 coordinate 13,243,283, forward strand.
ACGTGACAGGAGGGTTAAAACATTTTGTTTTCTCTTTGTCTACGTTTTCTATGCTGTGCTCACTCATGTAACAGCACATGAGTAAATGTTCTTTAAAAATAGACTTCATTAGATAATATTGGGGGGGAACACATTTTCCCTTTCACAAGGAATCAAAGTGCAAACTTAGTTGGTCTCATAGATGTAATAATGTGATTTTACTGGTAGATGCATGACTCCTAGCACTATTAACTTCCACCTAACAGATTCACAAAAGTAAAGAGACAACAAAAACATGTTAAGTACTGAAACTGCAAAATTATTATATGGAGTCGGTTTCTTTTTGTAGTGCATGAACATAGTTTATATTAGGTTTAAAGAATACTTTTTGGTATCATGATGCAATTTATATTCCTGCTGATGGTGTGTATAGTGTGGGATATTCCTGTGATCTTACAAATCAAATATGATTAATATTATATTAAAATGGGTTAAAAACTTTCGCAACCACTCAAGCAATCAATCAAGAGTGCTCTTATGTCATGTGCATCACTTCCTATGTGGGTCAATAAGACTTCATCCCTTCTAGCGATACAACTTTTTTTGTTCTTTTGAACTCCTCTTGCCCGATACGGTGCACTGCGGAACAGGAAAACTTCAAGAGATGCTTTGACTCAGTCAGTGCAATTTGGCTCTTGTCAAACATGCTCCAATAAAAACAAATTTTTCAGCCGTTAAAACACATTACATTTCAGAACAATATGTCGGTCATATATTTATGGGTAGTTTTTGTGTAAATTCACAAACGTGAGCATCACCTGTGGAAATCTTGTTGAAGATCTAAGAAAGTAGAATCTTATCATTTGAGTGTTGGACTCCTTGGTATCACGTGCTTTAGTATACTTTACATTACATCCTGTGAAATATTATTATTTCCTGGACTCACTTCATTCCTTTATAGAAATTCTCAAGATTGACATATATGATGAACATATCTAGCAGCTCCTCCTTTTGAATCCTTCACAGCACTCTATTTGAACAGAGTGTGGTTTTCTTTGGTATGCTAGTCAAGTCCTACGGGTCCAAGAAATACTAAGTTGCTCTCTCGATACCTTGATGAGACACTGAATTCCCCTTAGTTGCTTATGAATTCCTTTAAAGTTGAGATGTAGACTCAGGCTGTAAGCGCAGCATGATGAAAAAGCCACTTTGTCTAATGGAGCATGATGCTGGAGATCCAATACATGGAGATAAACGAATATCATGAGTGAGAGGTGGATATTATGAAAAGTTACAGCTCACAGCAGGTAGGGAATAAGTAGCATAGAGTAATGGAATGAGAAATCAAGTGTGTGTGGATTTATCAAGAAAGTCTTTTTGACGATGCAGATAAAAGAGTGCAACAATTATCTAATATCTTAAAGTGAAGATGTGCGTCATTTTTATGCTTCAGCACTCTTATGACTGCAATTACTATAATTATGGTCCATGTGCATGATTTCTTTTAGATTTTATGAGCAATTGTCAAAAATTGTGCAAGGAGAGAGCATGTACGCTGTTTTTAAAGATATCAATAGCAGTTATCACTGCGGGTGTTATTATCTGTGGAAAGTGAATACTGTCAGTGGTCAAATCGCAGAGGTCAGTTACCAATACGTGCCTGAATGCAAAACGTACGGCGATGGGAAATCAACATGCCACTCCTTGTCTGTGATAACCTAAACATTGACAAAATTTGAGAAAACTGCATTATACTGTTTAAAGCAAGTTTTATGTTTTAATGTGTTGTGCTGCAGAGTTTGGATGTGAGGACAGGAACAAAAATCTAATCGCCGCCTGATGCGGTAAATAACAGATCTGTTGAATGCCCGTAAAACCTTTTCACTGTAAATGCTGTAAACTGCTCGAATCCTCTCCAATCACATTTTTTTTTCAGTCTGAATTTCATTTCTGCCTTTTTTAAAAAATGCTTTCGTTCTGTATTTTTCCCCTGTACTGTTTCCATCCTCCCCCGCTCTTTTTTTTTTTAACCTCTTTTCTTCACTCCTTATTACCCGACCTAATGATAGCCAGACTTCACAGAGAGAGGCACTGATGGCAGTGGGCGCCTATCGTTATATTTAGATCTAATTAAAGATCATTATAATCTATCAGCACAATGGAGGCTCGGGTGTGATGGATTCAGAGGGAACGGGGCACAAACGAGAGGGAGAGAGGGAAAAAAAAAAGGAAAGTGGGGAAATAAAAAGATGAATAGTGAGATGCGTGCAGGACGATTTTGAGAACTCGAATTTATCTCAGTCACTGACAGACCCAGATACCCCCCACTACCTTACATTGTTTCGTAACTACCCCCTTGACTTCCCAATTATCAAAATATGATTACAAGACATTACGGTGATTACGACCCTTGTGCAAAAGTACGAGCTAAAAAGAGGAGGCGGAGTGCGGATAAAGTCACAAGTCATAATAATAATAAAGAGGTATGCTAGAATACACTCTTGGGTGTTCTTAGCTCAAGGCAGGAAGAGTCATTGTATGGCTATAAAATAAATTTGGATTAACATGATAAAAGATGTCACTTAACAACATTTACCATATGAAATCAATTCCAGTGTTGAATATGACAGATAAACTAACTGCAAGCCAGAGCTCTCATCTTAAAAACAAGAACTCTGCAGCAAGCGTTTTTAAGGGGGGCAATGAATGGCAAGAGTGGATGTCATAGACGTCTCTCTTTTAATCATTTTCCTACCAAGTGGAAATAAACATTTAATTGTCTATTCATTTTCATCTTGATTTTGTCGGGTAAGTTCAAGTCAGTTCAAATATATTTTATTTATATCATGCCAAAAACAAGAGTCATCTCAAGGACATTCAACAGAAAAAAAGACTCTTCTTTGTAAAGAGGTGCACATGACGCATCTTATCACATTAATCTTATGGACACATTCCCTTGTTACTTTGCGCTCCTCAATATCTGGTTTCTCTATCAATTTTCTTAAGCTTTTTAACAGAATCCTTCAGCTTCAGTGGCTCCAAATCGAATGTTTTTTTTTTCATAGCTTTGTCAATTATCTTACAATTTTATCTCAACATTTACTTGGGTTTTATTTTTTCTTTCTTTCAAAAACAAAGAAGCAGCCTCGCATTAAAATCAAGGACATAGGTTCTAAACCTCTTGCATATATTATTTTAAATGTTAAGATAATCTCTTTTTTACAATATCAATTCTGGACTAATTGTAAATTGTTGATCAAGGGATGATGAACCTATGATAATCATGAAAGCATTGCCCTTCCTCCCTGGAATTTTTGTAAAAATGGCAAGTGAAAGATAAACCTATTCACCACCTTTATATTTAATCTGTAGGTTTTTCACAATGTAGCTGAATATTACCTGTGAAGTGACAGAAAAATAGAAAAGTTACACGATTGACCAAACTGTTTTTCTATATCTGCTATAGTACTGCAGTTGGCATGGATTTTCTCAAAAGCACTAGGTATGAGTTAAAGGAAAAAAAGAAATACTGGCCATGTTTCTTATCTGTGCTGGCTCATGCCAGTAGCTTCATGCGTCTTATCGCAGTCATAGCCAACTCTTTTTTTCCCCTTCTAATCCCAAACTGAGAGTAGGTTTAGGCCATAGAGAGGACTGCCAAAATGGCTATATAATTGCTATTCATATGAATTTATACACTCAGTAAACCTGTATTGCAATTTGGCATGGTGATGGACAGAAAGTTTATTACCCTGTCCTAATAATTCTATAGAAAGTGAAAGGAATATATTATTTTCCCCATAGCACTGTTCATGGTGCCTAACACACACACACACACACACACACACACACACACACACACACACACACACACACACACACACACACACACACACACACACACACACACACACACACACACACACACACACACACACACACACACACACACATACACACACACACACACACACCAGGCATATTTATTTCCTTTTTTCAGTGAGTGCATGTACACCCCAGCAAAAAATAGCAAGAAAACAAGCTCACCATCATTTCACGATGAGCTTGTCAACACTGTCTTGATTTGACATTAACAGATACTCAGTTATTTAACAGCATGTGTGTACTGGCTGGAAATCAATTTTAAACAACCACTTATTGTCCCCTCCCTACCAATACATTATTACAAATATGTGTCAGTCCGTTATGGTAATAAAGTGAGTGCTCGTTTTTGTACATGTTGTTCAGTGCACTCGTTTCTGAACCTGTGCTGCAGCTGGATGCTTGGCCAGGTTTGATTACGCTGAAGCAAGCTTCTTATTCTGCACTGGTGTGACAAATATCCAATTTCTTTAAGGTCAGTCATGGCTGCAAGCTTAAACTTCCGTCCCCCACGTGTTCAGTCTCATTTAACAATTTGCCTCTCCCAATTCCTTCAATGAGGATGATTGTATCTGTTAGACTAAGGTTGTACACGTATTGGCATTCTACGGATTCACATTTGTCTTTCTCTCAGTCCTTCGCTGCATGCATGTGTTGCTCCCGTTGCTGTTGCTCTTATCACCAACCCCAGGCCGAATGAATTAAACAAGGCCAACAGAACAAGAGGATAAGAAGAAAAGGTTACAACACTGAAATACAGAAAGCCATCCTGATACACACACCCACACTGTTGCTGTGTTCAGTCAAGTTTTACAAACGGCTCCCACTGCTGGAGAGGCTAGCGCCTATCCTCAGACGAAGACAACGATAGTCAGATATGACAAAAAACATACAAAGAGTGGTTCATAGTGCAGAAGGATAGAGTTTGAAGGTCAAAATGCAGTAAGATCAACTTCATGCTAAACTTTTAGTCACGACAAGTTGTTAATGATTACAACTACAGATTCTAGTTGATGTGATTCCCTCTTTTAGGGGCAATTTAGGATCAGCAATCAACCTCAACCTCGATTTAGACCTGCAAACTCCACTCACAACCTTCTTGTTGTGAGAAGCAGCAGCAGCCTTTCTTCTTAAATGTTTTAATTTAATCACATTCACCCATACACCCATTCTAAACAGTGAAGATCAAACAACCACCAACAAGTAATGCACACGTTTGATTCAAAAGCAACTTAAATAGAAACAGTGGCAACAATCAAAAAGTCTGGTCTTTTCTCATGAAAATGCTCCAAAAGGAAAATTGATTACAACACTTTCTCTACCGATCAGTCAGCTAGAGAACTGTGTGGCAGTGCGAAAACTGCCCTGATATTAAACACCAAATGTTGCCAATGCAGAATATTAATACGTTTTATCTTCTAACTCACAGGTGATACAAATAAACTTTCAGCATCTATGTTTGTCATCCATGCAGCACATGCATTTAACTTGAAGATAACAGTAGTCTTCTAGATATGAATGAAACCTATATAAGAAGTTTTCATCTCAATCCTAATTAATAATGTTACGTTAGATGAGTGGTTGTGTTTTTTTAATACAGTATTAAACAAATACTAAACAAAAACAAAAATCCCTCAATGTTTCCACCGCTTTCTGCTCCCTGCACCTCTCATGAATACTTCAACAAGACCCAGACCTCACACATCATTCATCCTACTGCCTTTCAGCCTTTCTCCCCACCATGTTCCATCCATTCCGTCCAATGGATTGCACATGCCAACACGCGTTTTGTTCCTCACCCTAGGAATTTATATTCAGAACTTCTGTATTTCCTACTCATCACTCTCGAGCCACACTATCTATGAAACTTTCTTCACTGTCCCTGGTTGACAGTTCTTTTGGGTTGTCAAACTCGTATCCTCCCGATCCTCTGTGTACAATGTGGTCGAAAGCGGTACAAAGTAAAGAATGGGAAGATGAAAGAGAGAGACTGCAATAAAAAATATGATTTGGCAGTGCTGTAATGTAATTTTAATGCATGTAGAGGTGTAGGCAACACTGAATGGACCACTACCGAAACACAACATGTGGCAGTTGACCAACATGTTCACTTCGTACCTGTGTAATGGAAGCTAAATATATCACCTTGCTCTCATCATGAACATTTTGAATAAAGAAACACTGCAATTTTAATGCAAAATATAGTATGCGCGAGCTCTGTTTCTTTGACACGAGTCACTATTATAATAGAGGGGTGTCACTTCTAAGTGAGCCACAGCAGGGGGCAGAAGTGTGATTTAATATGTATGTATGAGATTATCCATGCTCATTGAATATTGGACTGCAATTAAGAAATAGAGTGTAAAAAGATCTGGAGAGACAAGAAGAGAGAGAAGGAACATTTGACTGGATGGTCACATTGAGAGGTGTAAAAAGGATTGGCAGGGAATGAATGAGTGAATTAAATAGAGGATGAAAAGGAGTCTGGCAGTATGAGTGAGCGAAAGGTGTCACCACAAAATGAATTCAGGCGTATTTTTTAATGGATACACCAGAGTAATTATATGACATCAACAAGGGACAATCTGAGCTCCCATTGCAGATTAAATATGGAATTCAAATAATTGCCTTTATGTGTTTAAATCAGTGATATATATTATCTTATACAAGTATACTTGCATAAGATATAAGCAGCGTGGGGATTTACATTTTATTCGGCTCTCCTTGTTGATCCACAGTTTGTCTAAATGCAAGAATTCATTGCATTGAATTTTATTTTGTGAATATATTATCATCATATCCTTCCGGTCGTCTTCTACACCATTAAATCTTGTTCAGGATAGCAAGGTGCTCGAGCCAATCCCAGCTTGTTAAAGGCGAGGGCAGGGTACACCCTGGTTAGGGCATCGGTCCATCACAAGGCAAACACACAGAGACAGACAACCTCACACCCTCACATTCACACCAAGAGGTATTTTAGAGTCATCAATTAACCTCACATGCAATTTTTGGATAGTGGAAGCGTCCCATCATTGTACCAATTCAAAATTCTAAAATATATTCAAAATGTACTGTATACTATAAAACATGTGATCACCAAATATTTTTTCTGTCTCTCTCAGACATTTTCTGCAGAGCTTAGAGGTCGTGCTGATCTGCTGGCCCTACCATTCGCTGTGAGATTAAAAGTGTGGTTCCAATTGTGTTCCTTCACCCCGCAACTCTCATTTCAGTGCTCGTGGGTGTGTGTGTGTGTGTGTGTGTGTGTGTGTGTGTGTGTGTGTGTGTGTGTGTGTGTGTGTGTGTGTGTGTGTGTGTGTGTGTGTGTGTGTGTGTGTGTGCCTGTGTGAGAGAGTAAGGAAGAGAGAGAGCGCTTTAGTTCAGTGGGATTGCAGAGCTGCTCAGAGGAGTAAGCTGCTTCCACATGAATGAAGAGTCTCTCTCTCTCTCTCTCTCTCTCTCTCTCTCTCTCTCTCTCTCTCTCTCTCTCTCTCTCTCTCTCTCTCTCTCTCTCTCTCTCTCTCTCTCTCTCTCTCTCTATCCCCCAATCAAGGTTGTCGCACGCTTCAATCTTGACTCTCCATCCAGCTTTGTAACTCTATTTGTCATTTCATTTTTTTTTTCCATTTCACTCATTTAATTTCACTACAGTCTGTTTTCAAAGTTATTCAAAAGTATTGCTCTCCTTTCCTACCCCCCCCCCCCCCCCCCCCCCAACCCTTATGGATGAGCCCCTTCTCCTCCATCATGAAACCTGTTTATATAAGGTTACCGTAATCTTCCTTTGACAAAAGGATGCCCCTCTACTTCTTTGGGTGTCTTGGAGAAGCTCTTTGAAATACATGTGGAAAGGATTTAAGGTAAGACCGGGAGCCACGACTATTGTTTATTTATTTTGTATCTTTCCTCAACTAACTCTTGAGCCCTCAAAGAGATATAAACTAATGCACATGCATACAATCCTATATTCTCACTCTCCAAAAGTCGAAGTCAGTGAAACTCAAAGATACACAACAGAATGTATCTGAGATAATTTGATGACTTGTTTTGAAAAGCAATACCATCTTTATAGCCCACGGAAGTGGTTAGATGATTAGACTATTCAGTGTTTATGAAGCTTTGATCTATGATTTTACCGAAGGTTTCATAATGAAATCTAACAATGTTAGCGCACACAAGCCATCTTCTTACACAGTGCAGAACTGCATCAAATGCAGCAACTAGTGTTTTTTTCTCATCCAGCACCCAACTGTGCTTGCTCCCATCTGAATGCTCAGCAGCATGCACATCAGTAATAAAACATGTGACCAGGAATCAGTGCATTTTGTTTTTTCATAAAACTTTATTTTCTCAAAGATTTTTTTTACAAAAAGTAGTGAAACTAAATAAAAATACAAACATTAACAAGTACATACAGGCATTGCAAACAGCAATGGTTGAAGGGACAGAAGCATAGTACTGGAGAATATAAGATAAGGATATTGTTTTTATAAACCATAAATCAGACACAAAGCATGTTATCACCTCTTCTGACCTACGTGTCCCATTTTTCACAGAGAGCATTATCCTTTTGGAGTCTTAACCTGAAAGTCATGCGTTCGATACACTGGATGTTTGTGATTATCCCTACCCATTGGTCAATTATAGGAAGTTCCCCACAGAGCCATCACCTTGTTACAGCCTTTTTAATCAGTGCCATAAAGATTCTTAGGAGACATCAATCACCTTTAGGTAGGCTCAGGTCCATATCCCCCAAATAAAATGACATGCAGCTTAATTCAGTATCCTGACCCAGGACTTCTTTGGCTGTGCCATAGACATGGTCCCAGATGGCTTTAACAATAGCGCACCTCCACAATATGTGTGCAGTTTGCTTCATAACATCCACATCCACTACAGCAACTGAATTGTGTCCCAGTCTGGATCTTTGTTATGGAGTTGTAAAATATCGAAGATAGTTTTTCTATGAGGAATCCCGAGGCATCAGTGCATCTTTATGTAAAAACTGCACAGTATGAGGACTGTCATTTACACGCTAATCTACTTAAACAGGTTTGTATACGTGGCATGCACAGTCTGCCAAAATAGCAAAAACTGCAGCACAAATTGAATCATATAATAAATAAAGCAGCAATCTTAGCAGTCTTACAAATTAAAAATAATTTACGAATCAGGTAGTTTCACATTGTATACCTACAAATTAAATAATTATAAACTTATTGAACCTCAGAGTTTGGATTGTCTGATTCCCTGCTGTTTATTAGAAAAACTGATTTTGCCCTGAAGATGCTTGAGTCATGCATTAAAAGTGATGATTTGAGCATTGGGATTTTTAGAACATCACCCAAAGACTTGGGAACAATACAATTCTGGCATTGATTTTGAAGATAATTTAACACACAATGAATATTCATGCATTCCTCTTACACAAGCTCATACTTTCCCAGCACTATGTTGCAAAGTTTATTCTGTCTGATACCCATGCAGTGTTATAAAGACTGACAAAATTTGAAAATGTCATTTCAGGATGTTCATGAAACACAACTGTGCCCCAAATTGTAACTGTACTGAAGTATTTCTGTGTGATTAGTCACATCCCATTTCAGAGGAAAATACCACTGGTGCCAGTACATTTATTTGACAATTTTAGTTTCCTTTCAAGAGATACTAATATAATAGCTTTCAAAATACAACACAATTTTAAAGTCTAAATGAGCAGCCTTCAACATTTTTACCATTGGATGTCTTACTAAAAACATTATTCACTCAGGGTTATATCACATATATTTGATTTTCATATTTTCACCAATGAGAGACTTTTCTAGGGAAATGATTTAAAGACTTTTATATAAGTAGATGGTCAAACGATCAACCACATACTAAAAATCTGGGAAAGAGTATGAAAAATGCATTTTGATCAGTTATTCAAAACTTGGGTTTCACTTTTGTCTTCAATCATCTCATGGTTTCTCTCTTTTTCTATGTAACAATGTATATAAAATAGTGCCATTGCATTACTATCCATCCATACAACCTGCATTAGATAAAGGCCCTGTATGGGCTGCCAGTCCTTAACAAGGCAAATACAGATAAACAGGAAGTCACACATGTCTACACCAATGAACATTTTAGAGTAACCGCATAACTTCAAATGTTTTGGGATGGTCAAAAGAAGAAGAAAGGAAAAAATAAACACAATATGGGAGATGATCACGAGCAAAGTCAAAGTTTGAGATACACATAAAAACTTAACTTTATTTCAAGATAACATTAAAAACCACCACAGCGGAACCCAAAGTGCTGTACATAAATAGACATAAAAAAACAAACACATAAAAAATATATTATAATAAACACTCATGAAATGCCTCTCACAACATTAACAGCAGCATCTCTGCAGATGTCTGAGCTGATTTGCACTTCATCAACATTGCAGATGCTTTCAGATGTAGTAAGTTACACTGTACACTCTAGATGAAGCTATTAACACTCTGCTCAGTCATTTAAACAATTTGAAAGACACATTCAGTAAGTCATATTGAAAGTGGGCCTTCTCTACTAAAGAGTGGCATGTATAAAAATGGGTGCAAACATGATATTGAGAAGAAGCTGATTAACTGATGAGACACCCTGAGGGTTGTGTCTGGCACATTTGTAAAAACAACACATAAATCATCATTCAGCATGTTTGGCGTCATGAATTTGGAATATTGTGTGTCTGCCAGATCTGAGTTTCAATTTTAATTCAAAATCAATTTTATTTCTATAGTGCTAAATTCAACACACTCCTGTCAAGGCACACGTTTACTGAGAAAAATCCAACAGTGCTCAATAATCAAGTATAAGAAATAGAGGAAAGGAAATCTTCCCTTTTAGCAAAGACAAACCAGCAGAACCAGGCTCAGAAGTGGAGACTCACTGCTGATCAGGTGGGGGTTAGGGGGTAGAAGGAGAATAAAATAAATAGGACAGAGATGGAGAGCAGCAAGCAACAAACATAACATCATAAATCCATTCAGTGTTCAATGTGTGTTTGGCAGCACGTTTGATAATGTCTTTGAAAAAATGCATACTAACTTGGGCTTCAGCTCTTTGATGAGAGCTTTTGCTTAGCTGGATTAGCATGACTTTTCTCTGGAGCCGTTATTTTTAAAATGTCTCTTTGTGACTGACCATCATCATTGTTTTCATTTTTTGCTGAATTCAGATTAATTTGCTGTGATCCAATATATTTGTTGACTTTCTCCACAAGCATATCTTTATGCACGTGGGGTCTCAATACTCAAGCAACAAACATGGAAGCAATCCTGTTTCTAGCAAATCATTCTTGTGTGAATAAGGTCTCAGTCACGCGAAACCTTGATTTGCTTGCGCTTGATGTCGCTCATGATTAGTTGTTGTAAATCACCTGCAAACTGAAAGCACAATCTATATGCATGCATACAGCGTGCTTTAGGCACCTCTCAGTAAAAATGTGTCATTTTGCTCATCCATCAGCTGCCGTCCTTAGCGTGTCCTGTTTTCACATCAGCTTAAACATGTGTGCCTACACAATATTACATTTGTGCTTGCATACGCTTTTTCAAACGAGTAAACGCTAAGAAGATTATTCCAAAAGGGTGACAGATTGTATCCTCATGCAAAGAGGTTGCATTCTCACTTCATATATGTTTACTGAATCACCGGTGAAGGAAAATAGCATGATTGACGACAACATTTTAATGAGGGTGTATTGTAGCTTGGAATGGAGAGAATGGATGGAGAGCTGAGTTACCATGATGCTTGGAGTTCTATGTGTAGGTGAAGTATGGTAAGAAATGTGCTGAAAAAGTTGTGGAAAAAAAAAAAAAACACTCCAGACACAGTGTATCTTAGCTTGTCATTTGAATTTTGCAAATTGAAGGTTACCTCTCGAGGTCCTGTTCTGGAGCAATGTCTTTGACTATCCATGGGCCTGGGTTAAATAAGCAGCCCAAATGTGTCATATTAGTGAAAAATAAAGCATCCTCCTCATTGTTCTTCATCAAAAAAATTAAAAATCATGTCACACAACAACAGTGGTGGGAATAAAAATTTAAAAAAATGAGAAAACATCTGCAAATACAACCGGCCAGTTGAGGAAATACCTCCTAGCACAATGACAATCACCCTCTGGTCATGAGTGAGCTGATTTGTACCTTTCAGACATGATCCAAGCATAACAGAAAATGCCGGAAAAAAAAAACCGAACAGCCAAGTTGTGGCTCAAGGGACTTGTTCACAGATCCACATTGGCAACCCAATGCCAGTGGCATTTGAAACAGGGAACATGTGAACACAAGATCACTTCTCTGAACTCTGGGCCACTACTTCCACTTGTGATAAGCATTATAGATGAAGTTGTATGTTGCCTGTTTTTTCTAACAGCTGAACATTTCCGTTATGGCCTTTGCATTAGTTTTGTGAGTTTTTGCTGTTGCGTTGAGGATTTTGCGGTTGCATTTTGATGTTGGCCCTTCTGGGTCACCGTACCTTGGAGATTAACGCCACTTTCTCCTTTCCTATGAGTTTATAAATGTTGCTAATCATTGTTACTATTAACATGAAATACTTGACTTTTTAGTCTCGTGTGTGCTCTGAGCAGTGGAATGCTGCATATTTTATGTGTGCCAGCATAATTCAAATAAACCCGGTAGCAGCAGACACGGGGGCCAAATCGCCTTTCACCCGGAACAAACCGGAGCGACTCTGGAAAACCCAGAGCAGCGGCTGATCGTGGGATTCCAGCTGTGATCGGCTCCCCTTTAGTCCCATGTGCAGGGATTCTCGGGGATAAGCGGGACAGGGGAGGGACTTTGAGCTTTTCTGACTTGTGCACAGAGCTTTAATGTTTTTCCCCCTCCACATCCCAGATAGACCTGGAACAGGGAAGATTCAGGATTTATGTTTGGGCTGAACTAATTGAGTCCCTTAAAAACCTTGCTGCCCTGACTCTGGGACAGTGCTGGCACCCAAACACATACCTGCACACACAGACACATTCAGACATCCAAAACAAACACACAAACATGCACACGTACGCTCCCCTTTGTCTCTTTCTGTGCCAAGCCTAATCCTGCCTTACCAGCTGCAAAAAATAAGGGAGACAGAGAGAGAGAATCTCCTCCCTCCATTCAGCTCCAATTCACTTTTCAATTTCAAGGTGCTTTATTGGCAAGGCTTTGCCTGAGTGATGCCAAGGCAATTAACAAAAAAATGGGTGCTTTCAAAGCAAAAAGAAAGGGAGAAGCATACTGGCATTATAATATGGCAAGCGCTACAATCGGAACAATAATAATAAGCATTGAAATCATTTCAATTCGCTTTCTATTCCTTTTTTCTCCACATTCCATCTCGAGGGGTTCATCTAGGATTTTCCTCTCCTCTCCTATTTGTGATGGGCCATGGAAAGTGCACCACGACCAAACAGTGTAAACACATGTCGAAGCAAAAAGAAGCCAGCCCTGGAAGGCTGATCACAGAAAATTAGTTTCTCAAGAAATGATTGGGCCTCTGCCATGCCCAGATCTAAGTCCTACCTTCTACCCTGACACGTGAATACAGACAAATGATATTTAGAATATAGAGAGTGTAACGTAATTTGAAAAGTGAATTTGTTAGTTCCAGGTGTAGAATTGAAGGAAGGTAATTTGTAATCATGTCGCTGAGTGAGTGTTTGATGTTAAGAATGGAGGTCTCGAGTTAATTTTCAATTCTCTTTGAAATAAAGTTTAGGGGGAAAAAAAGAATTGTAAAAATAACAGCGCACTGCCTCAGTAAAAAAAATAAAATAAAATAAAAAAATGTGTATATATATATATCTATCTATCTATCTATCTATCTATCTATCTATCTATCTATCTATATCTATATCTATATCTATATCTATATATATATATATATTGTGGAGGCGGAGAATGAGGAGACGGACGAAGGAGTCGAGTTGCTTTTCCTTTATTTTCTCCAACCGTCTGACAGTTCACCTGTCAGATAACCAACCCCCGTGTCACCGCACTACCCCTTATAAACACCGCCCACTAACAACACCACACCACGTGACCGACACACCCACTCCATTCTGCTTGGGAGAACCTCCCCCTCAGGTGCACACCACACAGACCCCCCCCGAACAATCAGAATGGTACTACAAGAATTTGTATTTTTTTTTTTTTTTTTTTTTTAGTCCCACTTGGGTGGTCTGCACAGCCGACCATATCGGCTGCGTTGCACCACCACAGGAGGAGGTGCAGGTACCGGCACCGGGGTCACTGCAGGTGCAGGCGCTGTGGCAGCTGACGACTTGGGGGGGCGCCCACGTCTTGGGGGTTGTGCCACCTCCACCGGCTGCTCCGGCATGGTGTGGGCCGGCTTCAGGCGGTCCAGTGAAACCCGGACCCGTTTACCCCCCATGTCCACCACAAAGTTCTTTGTCCCTGCCTCTAGGACATGAAAGGGGCCGTCATACGGCGGCTGAAGTGGGGAACGGTGAGCGTCATGCCTGATAAAGACATATTTTGCTGCCATCAGGTTTTTTGGGACGTATGACCGGGGAAGGCAGTGATGAACTGGGACCGGGTCGAAGGTGTGGACTGCCCCGTTGAACCTTGGTCGTCCCACTGTGACCCCCCAGGGTTCCGATGGCTGTGGCAGGAACTCCCCGGGGACCCGTAGTGGCTGCCCCAACACCAGCTCCGCAGATGATGCCTGGAGATCTTCCTTCGGAGCCGAACGCAGGCCCAACATGACCCATGGCAGTCGGTCAACCCAGTTGCTGTCTGTGAGAGTGGCTCGGAGCGCGGCCTTCATTGTGCGATGGAAACGCTCACACAGTCCATTGGCCTGTGGGTTGAATGCCGTTGTCCGATGCAGCTGCACTCCCAGGCCTTTAGCCACCTCTGTCCACAGCTCGGAGGTGAACTGGGAGCCTCTGTCCGAAGTGACGTCCAATGGCGTGCCGAACCGTGCCACCCAGGTGGCTATGAAAGCACGAGCCACTTCTGCCGACGTTGTTGAAGCCAGCGGGACCACCTCTGGCCACCTGGTGGTCCTGTCCACCATGGTGAGGAGGTGCGTAAAGCCTTGGGAGGGAGGCAGCGGACCCACCAAGTCCAGATGCACATGGTCAAACCTCCGTTCCGGGACCAGGAACGGCTCTAGGGGGGCTTTGGTGTGACGCTGTACCTTGGCCCGCTGACACGCCACACAGGAGGCTGCCCAGCTCCTGACGTCCTTCTTGAGGCCCGGCCAGACAAACTTTGCCCCCACCAGCTTCACCGATGCTCTCACGCCTGGATGCGATAGGGCATGAACAGCATCAAAAACCTGCCGTCTCCAGCCAGCAGGGACCATGGGGCGGGGCTGACCTGTAGACACATCGCAGAGGAGTGTGGCACCATCGTCGTGGAACAGCAAATCCTGCAGCTGTAGACCTGTGGCGGCTGTCCTGAAGGCCTGGATGTCAGAGTCTGCCTGCTGGTCGCTGGCCATGGCAGTGTAGTCCACCCCAAGGTGCACAGAGTCTACGTGTGCCCGGGAGAGGCAGTCGGCCACAGCATTGCTTTTTCCAGCCACGTGCTGAATGTCTGTGGTGAACTCTGAAATGGCAGAAAGGTGGCGCTGCTGCCGCCCAGACCATGGCTCCGAGGTCTTGGACATGGCGAAGATGAGGGGCTTGTGGTCCACAAAGGCAGTAAACCGCCGACCTTCCAACAGGAACCTAAAATGGCGGACGGCGAGAAAAAGAGCCAAAAGTTCTCTGTCAAATGTGCTGTACTTCCTCTCGTTGTCGCGCAGTTGTTTGCTGAAAAACGCCAGAGGCTGCCAGGCTCCAGCCACCCATTGTTCACATACTGCCCCCACTGCGTAGTCCGAGGCATCGGTGGTGAGCGCTACCGGTGCCGTGGGAGATGGGTGGGCCAGCATGGCGGTGTTGGAGAGCGCAGCCTTGGCCTTTTCGAAAGCAAGGATCCTTTCTGCAGACCAGTTCACGTCCTGCTTGGCCTTTCCGCCCCTCAGTGCTTCATAAAGAGGCCGCATCAGCTGAGCTGCATGTCTGATGAAGCGGTTGTAAAAGTTCACCATGCCCAGGAACTCCTGCAGTGCCCTGATAGTCTTTGGGCGCGGAAAAGCAGTGATTGCTCTCACCTTAGCCGGTAAGGGCACCACTCCCAGTGCTGACACATGGTGGCCCAGAAAGTCAATCTCTGAGAGTCCAAAACAACACTTAGCTGGGTTCACGATCAGTCCATGCTCCTGCAGTCTTTCAAAAAGCTGACGCAGGTGTAGAAGGTGCTCCGTGGGCGAGGCGCTGGCCACCAGGATGTCATCCAGGTAGATGAATAGGAAAGGTAAGCCCGTTAAGACGGAGTCCATCAAGCGCTGGAACGTTTGTGCTGCACCTTTCAGACCAAATGGCATCCGCAGAAACTCAAATAGTCCAAAAGGTGTGATCACTGCTGTTTTGGCTACATCCTGCGGGTGGACTGGCACCTGGTGGTAGCCTCTCACCAGATCCACCTTGGAAAATATTACCTTTCCTGCCAGGTGGACAGAAAAGTCTTGGATGTGCGGAACAGGGTACCGATCATGTGCCGTGACCGTATTAAGGCGTCGAAAATCCCCACAAGGCCTCCAACTCCCATCAGATTTTGGGACCATATGCAAGGGGGATGCCCACGGGCTGTCAGAGCGTCGCACAATACCCAGCCTCTCCATAGTGGCAAACTCCTCCTTAGCAATCGCCAGCTTTGCTGCATCCAGTCAGCGAGGGCGAGCAAACACCGGCGGCCCAGCCGTGGGGATATAATGTTCCACTCCGTGTTTGACTATGGCGGCTGAAAACGTGGGGACTGTCAGTTCAGGAAACTCTGCCAGGAGCCGCTGGTACCCATCCCCCGAAGCCAAGATATTAGCGAGGGACACCACCTCTCCTTTCCCCAAAGTGCAGGAGAAGGAGGAGAATGAGACGGCGTCCACCAGGCGGCGATTCACCATGTCCACCAGGAGTCCATGCGCACACAAAAAAATCTGCTCCCAGGATGGGCACGGACACAGCAGCCATTACAAAATCCCATCCGAACTGACGGCCATTAAAACACACATTCACGAACCTGGTGCCAAATGTGCGGATGGAAGTCCCGTTAGCAGCATCCAGAGGCGGCCCTTTACCGCCGCTCTCGACGTCGGTGAAGGAGGCGGGGATGATGCTCCGCTGGGCCCCGGTATCCACGAGGAAGCGCCTCCCGGATACAGTGTCTTTAATGAAGAGCAGCGTTCCAATGTCCCCGGCGCTCATGGCTGATAACGAGTGCCGGGTCTGGCGTTTCCCTGCACAGAGAAGGAGCAGGGCGGCGTGCAGCGCTTGGCTCTGCTCCCGAACCGCCGGTGAAAAAAACACAGCTGGTTGTCATTCCTGCGCCGATCCGTAATCGTCCCGACCGCAAACTGCGCTTCCTCCTCTGGCCGGTGTTCCGGTAGCTCCGGCAAGACTGCATGCACTCCGTACTGCCGTGACGCGAGCAGGAGCTTGTCTGCCTCTTCCGCTAGTCCCCGATAGTCCTTTGTGCGCACGAGTGGAGAACTCGCCAGTGCCGTGCGGACCGGAGCTGGGAGTTGACGCAGAAACAGGTGGATGAAGAGGAACTCCGCGTCCCCCGATCCCCGTAGCGCCAACATGTTCTCCATCAGCTCCGTGGGTTTACTGTCTCCCAAGCCGTTGAGAGACAGGAGACGCTCAGCTCGCTCGGGGTCGGAAATCTGGAACAGCCGCAGGAGCAGAGTCTTGAGGGCGGCGTACTTTCCTTGCGCCGGCGGGTCCCGGAGCAGCCCCATCACTCGGCGGGTGGTGGAAAAGTCCAGGGGCCTCATTTATAAACGTTGCGTACGCACAAAAGAATGCGTACGCCACTCTCTACGCAAACCGTGGGATTTATAAAAAGAGAACTTGACGGGAAAATGTGCGGTCCTCCACGCCAACTCTGACCCATGCGTACGCACATAACTGGGGGAAGGAGAAACTGCGCCACCGATGGCAGAAGAAAGAAACGGGAGAAACTGTGTGAAACCGATCGTGTAAAATAAATAGTTACATGACCTCTCATATATGGACAGTTTATTTGCAAGAAGTGGATAGTAAAAAATAAAATTTCTACAATGAATAAACAAACATACTCCCTGGAGTGCACACGGGAAACATATGATTAAGACAATAGTAAGACAACAAATTATGTTTACACTGATATGAATGCAGTGTAAAATCCTATATCATATAGCCCGTCAAATCAAAAGTGGAACAATCTTTTTTATTTCAACAACATCCCACCTTCAAGTGAAGCACGAGCCTCTTCTTGTTTGGACTGTTTCTTTCTTTTGCTAGCTCCTGAATCGTATTGACGTTTGGAAGCTGTCTCTCTCTCTCTCTCTCTCTCTTTCTCTCTCTCTCTCTCTCTCTCTCTCTCTCTCTCTCTCTATATATATATATATATATATATATATATATATATATATATATATATATATATATATATATATATATATATATATATATGACCAAGCTTGGGTCAAAGTATGTCCTGGCATTGAAAATGGGGCCTGGAGAAGGAGGAAATTCATACATGTACTTTGAACTTTTCCTTTGCTTCTCTTTAAGTTAATACAAAGCTGCTATCGCCGCCTGATGAAAAGAAAGCTCTCTCCCAAAACAACAAAGAAGAGAGCAGGCTGAAGTGGCACTGGTACGCATAATATAAACTGATGAGAGGCAACACTGTGATGGGCAAACCAACAATAATAAAAAGTATATTGCACCTTTTTCCAAGTGGAATTGTATAAACAATACATAATTTCATACATAGCATTCATCATTTTACTTTGGTGTATGATGATAGTTTATTCCTGAATGAAGAAATAGATGAGAAATGACTGATTTATTGTGAAGAGCATCTTTTGACATATTTTCACATAAAAAGCACAATGACATGGTGACATCGAGTTCTGTTCAATTCTCTCTCTTTTTAAAAAAAATATTATTAAACATTAGATTAGTTGACTGTTTTGTGCCAAATATTATGTTGATTGTCTTACTGTCATTTTTGTCAGTCTCTATGTTGATGTCAAAATCATTATACTAACTTCAGATCTATTTACAATTGATGGCTGAAACATTTGGCAATTAAATTACTGTCTGGAAAAACCTGTCTCTCAAATAACTTTTATAAAATGAAAACAGACAACTGTCTTCTGGGCCCCATTTACACTACAATGTTTGCAAGTGACAATTCAAACCATTGCTGCATTTTGGGCATCTGTTTACTCAACAATGATGTCCGGAGCCTCTGAGAACGCAACTTTTTGAGAACCAAAATGCTGCTACTGTGCATACACACCACGGGAGTAGTAAATAGTTCTTCTGCATGATTACGGTACTGTAGATGGGCAACAACAATGCCACTCCAGAGTTGCATGACTCTCATTCCATATTCTCCTGGGACTCAATAGTTTTATTGTTGAGAGTCACTGTAACAGTAATCCCGTTTGTTGCCTGTCCATACGAATGTCTGTGTACTCACCATTGTGAAAGGTGTTAATACCGTTATCTGCATGCATCTGTCTGTGATTTCATTACAAGGAAAAAAACTCAACAGCAGCCACTAGTGTCCCAACATGTTAACTTCATCATTTTGACATTTCTGCTGTTTTCCATGTAAATTGCTATTGTTTTCAAAACATTGCCTTACAAACAAGAAGCATTACTCAGATAACTGCATATCTGAAATTTTGCAAC
Organism: Blennius ocellaris; assembly: GCF_963422515.1. Taxonomy (NCBI): domain Eukaryota; kingdom Metazoa; phylum Chordata; class Actinopteri; order Blenniiformes; family Blenniidae; genus Blennius; species Blennius ocellaris. The sequence goes on from NC_137651.1 coordinate 13,262,943, forward strand.
ATTGTTTTGTAAATGGGGCCTAGTCAATTGTCTGTACCGTAATCGGAACAGAAATTAAAGTGACTTGTGTATTTTGATTGTCTCTTAATAACAGTTTGCAACTCATTCTAGATTTGTTTAATTGCTTTGATCTTTTTCCCTTTTATTTTATTTTAATCATCACATTTTTGTTAGTTTTTTTTCACCGTCCTTATTTGCTCTCTCCATTTGTGCATGTTTGTTCAATTAAAGGCATGCCTTGCCTTGCCGTTAAAATGAGCAATACAAATAAATTGGCCTTGCCTTAATAGTGTGCACGTCACTATATTACTATAGTATTGCTGTGACACTAGCTGAGCTGTGTGGGTCACTCCAATGAGTGATTCACTCATTAAATTCATTAAATTGTGGACACAGCTCATTTTGGTCCATTTGAGTTAATCAGTCATTAATAAAGTCTGGTATATCCAACCATAAAAGTGGAAATTCAGCGCAGTCTTGCAAAGCTCGGCATAGCTCATATTCATGGGAGAAATGATAGCCAATCAGAATCCTGGAAGAAAAACACAACGTCACGAATTGTGACGTAAGTCTCTGCCTACCCCACTTTAAATGCAAACGGAAACAGAGTTTTTTCAAATCTGTACTGTGGCCAGAATTTTCTGAAATCATTGTTTGTAGTGACTCATACCTGCGTTTATGTGTGAATGCAAGGCCAAAAAGCAGATAAGTATCACTGTTTTTTTAAATACCCGGGTACGTGTAATCTTGGCCTCAGGCTCTGACAATGAGTTTATGAGTTTGAGTATAATTCTTTGGGGTAATTATTAACCTCAGCATCTACCAGTCAGGGAATGTGCGTTGAAGTGGACTCACAATTACTCCAACAGGTCCGTGTTTGTGTCTGTGTTTTGATGTGGCTCCCTCGCAACTCGGTGTTAACCACTTGACATTTGGGAAGTGCTTTCATTAGGTCGGACGCCTGTCTCAGACAGTTATGATGACAGGGCTTTGCGCGTTATCCCAGTAAATACTGTGTCCGTCTTGGATCAATAACACCCTAATCCCACGATGGCTTACACTGCTCGCGCACGCACACAGTCATGCTTTTATGGATGGCATGCATACACAAATGTGCACACGCACACACATACACACAGGCGCACAAAAACACACACACACGCACGCACACACTCGGCAGCAGGAATTTAATCCTTATGACTGCCACCGGGTCATCAGCTTTGGAGCTTTCAATACATTACAGCAAATAGGAAGAGAGACTAAGTAACAGAGATGAAAGGATAAATAAAGTAGGAAAAAAAGCTGTTAAAATGATTGAGGATGTTGCAGTGGAGGGAGTATACAGAGCTTTTTTTATATATATTTTCTTTTTTCTTGTGTAAGCAGATGGGAGGTTTGAAGAAGAAAAGAGCATGTGAATTTTTTGGTTTCATTCATTGTTTGCAATTTGGTTGAGGTATCTTATATTTGAGATTTGTCTTTTTTTTTCCAATATTTCAAGACCAGATGCAAAAACGTTTTAGTGATGTGTTAAAGCTATAAAAAAAACACTCTGCATATATTTGCAATTGTTATTAATTAATAGTCTAATCCAAATAAAAAAAAAAAAATCTTTACATCATTGTTTTCCATTTATCTTGGTAAGGTTTACCATAAAACAAACCCCCCCCACCCCCCCCCAAAAAAAACCCCAGCATTTTTGGGATGTGTACCTTTAATAACATAACACCAAGAAAGGTTTATCACTTTTTAGACTTTTTGCAGTCAACGAGTTTGTTGCTGTTTCTATAGAACAGAACAAGAGTAAACTCACTAGAGTAAAAAAATACTGTGACCACTAGTCAAATACTACATTGCAATGTGTTGATAATGCTGGTTTTTTCCTCTTCTTCAATATCCAGCTTAAAAATATATAAGTGAAGGTTTATATGCCATCTGGAGCATCACATTTGTTCATTAAAAAAAAAAAAAAAAAAAAGCTCCAATCAAATGCCCTCCAGTTGTGCTGTTAAAGTGTTCAGTGATCCTTTCTTGAAAGAGGCTTCAGCAGGAAAAAGAAATAAATCACCCCCCCCAAACACATCTGCACATGGACCGAGGAAGCAATAGAATTCAATAGCTTTTATTTGTGGCAAGATGTCATCGCCAAATATCCTGGTCAGTACCAGAGTGATAAATGACTTATTTTGTCCAAAGTATTGCTGGAATAAGTTAAAAATAAAAAATGCCTCCAGTGGTAATTAACTATGAATTCAACTGACCTTGACATGATTTCAACTCAAAAGCTTTGCAGATGAGAAAATGCCTTTATTACATAACTTTTTTGAAATATTAATGCATTCGTGTTTTAATCTATTTATGTGGCATAAGCCTTTTATATATATATATATATATATATATATATATATATATATATATATATATATATATATATATATATATATATATATATATATATGTGTATATATATATATATATATATATATATATATATGTGTATATATATATTTATTTTTTAATTTTTTTAGAGCAGACATTTTGTCTTGTAAAAAAGGGGCAATTACAAGTGTAATCAATGAATTAATGATGTCTTAGGAGGACACTTTACTTTAAGCGGCACATATCCATCATTTCCACACCTGATGCTTTCGCTACAGTGACGGGTCAAAACATATGCACTGAAAAAGGTAAAAGGATACCACCAATACCCTTGATGAGACAATAATGTGGCAGCCACGTCAACGTTACTGGAACATTGTCACCTTCACATGCATTTTAGCCAAATGCTTATTAGGTTAATCTGTGATTCTACGTGATAATGTGGCGTCATGATCAATCTACCTTTGAACAAATCCACACGGTTTTATAAGGTTTACTTTAAGTAAAATAATCATACATGTGCACTAAGTTGCTCAAAGAAAACACAGATTAACAAAAACCACAGATTCAACTGAAAAGCGATTATGTGTAAGATTATGCAACAGTGGTGCTTAGAACCACTGGCAACCAAGCTTTTTGGAAAACATTCCTTTTCGGTGAAAACAGGTCAAACTGAAATTTTCTGAAACACTGGTCCTGCATATGCACACTACGATTGTAGTAAAAAAACATTTTGTAGTAAAAAAACATTTTGTCGCATGTGCATCCTGCACATTCAAAATGTTCAATAGAAACATTGACAGTGGCAGTACATCGTGCATTTGGTTCCTTTTGGATTATACAGCACTTCCCCAATATACATCATACACTGGATCAATGGTGGAAAAGCTTTGTTTATTTGTTGGGGTTTTTTTTTTTTTTTTGGGGGGGGGGGTGTTTTATATATATAATCAACACAAAGTGGGCCAAAATGACAAAGAAAGGACAGTCTAAAAGGCACTTGGATGTTTACAGCTGACTGTTTGCCAAGTGCAGTCTCACATGAAAACTACATCATTTTCAGCATTTCTGAAATCCACATGGTAATGTGTATGGCAATCATTTTAAAAATGTTGCCGTCCAAATGTAGAACTTGTCAGTGGGGTTCCAGTCAATCGTTGCAATGTATACAAGTCTGAAATGGACATTGTCTTTAAACCTCTGGGGCCGGCGGACGCACCGGTGCGTCCTAATCGCATGACCGTTTGAAAAGGCAGTAGGGTCACAGCACAGCGTCATCTGGTCCAGTGTTTCAATCCGTGTCGAAAGTGCAGATATAAAACTACAAGCTCGTTTTAAAATTAGGTTGATAGCCGTCATTCACCCGTGAAAAAGTAAACAGAGAGAGACGGAGACAGTGAGCGTGAGTTGCGATTTATATCAGAGAAAAAGCGACTATTATCACAATTTGTCCATGTAGTGAGTGTGTAGTGAGTGAGATTAGAGTGGAGTGTTTTTTAGTTTCAAGTGAACTCTTTTTTTTTTCTATCAAAACAATGAGGCGCCTTATGAACGTCGATCAGGCGCTCTGACTTTTTTTTTTTCAAGAAGAAGAGCACATTGAGTCTGACATTGAGTTTGAGAGTGATTCTGATGACAATATTGAAGACCACAGCTTTGTTTTGGAAGAGGGCAGAGAGGTGTCCCCCAGACCAGGAGAGCTGACCACATCCCTGTCCCCATCATTCCAGCCTCCACCACAACAGCCAAAGGCTAAAATGTAAACATTTCCTGCAGGAACACAAGAAAAGGAAAGACACTCCATGGAAATGCCATGTGTGATGTGTCCCTCTGTGTTGTGTTGGACAGAAACAGTTTTTATGAGTGGCACAAATTATTTTTCTTCACCTGATATTATATGTGTGACCTTTTGTAAATAGTTTTACAAAAATGCCTGAGGCAGTGCTTCTATTTCACTGTAAATATCTGTATAGAACTGTTTTTTCAGTCCTGTTGTGATACATTTTTGTTAATTATAGTTTAGATTTACTTCACAAGTAAACTAAATGATTCGTTGAGCAAGTCAAGGAATGTCATCATCAATCTGCATTTATGAGGTTGTCCTGAACAAAATGACACCAAAAAAAGGCAAGGCTTAAGGATTTTATATCTGAGATATAAAGGAAAAATCAATTGTAGTGAAAAACGGCACAAAATGCTTTAGGCCCAGCAGGGTTAAGTTAAAACAACAGTCTGCTACCAGAAGCCCACCCAACACTAAATTGTGTTTGTTTTTTTGTTTTTTTAACTTCCTAGGTTGCAAGTTGACAAATTAAATATCTCCACTTCCCACAACTAACGAATAAGACCGATGTTGTTGAAGGCATTGCATGTCCAGTTATGTTCTAGTGCCTGGAGTTCAGCATGAGCTCACTTAGAAGATGCTGACTACAACATTCATGTGGTAGAATCTGATAACGTGGGACGTGGTCAACCAAGAGGAAAAACACTCTTCCTTGCAAAAAGAAAAAAAATGCCCAACTAAATTATGTATCCCTCCAGGTAGGTTAGGATTTAATCTGAACCATGCTGTGGGATGAAAGTTGGATATTCAGCACTGCTGATTCCTGTTTTGACAGAGAACGTTGAGAAACCATCTGGGATATTACCTAATGAAAGCAAAGTTTACCAGAATAGACAATTAATAACTTTAACATGGGAGGGGGTTAAAACAAATCCTGCATTATCTGAGTTGAAATAGCAGTTAAAACTGAAAATTATCAGAAGTGCAACAGCAAAAAACAAAAAGCAAAAACATGCTTTCTCCATAAGCTGTGGCAAAAGCAGAAGGGCAGTTACTTACACACACACACACACACACACACACACACACACACACACACACACACACACACACACACACACACACACACACACACACACACATATATATGCATACATACATACATACTGTATATATAAAGTCAAAAATATTTAAAAAAAGAAAATTGCACATAAAAGTAAATATTGATTCCTAAACCTTTTCTCTGTGTCACTACCCCTTAAATACAATGTTTCATTAATTACAAAAGTAATGCAATGTAATGTGGAACATTTTGTGATTTTCTGAATTGGCAAATTGATGATTGTGCCATGTGTTAATTTCATAGACAAACAAAAGCAAGAATAGGCTTGGGAATGTGAGGATGGAAGGAGTGTATGAAACTTGGGATTGTCCTGAGTGAAAGATCAAACTTTAGAGACAACTATCTCTGTGTCACATTTGTAGTTGGTTATGAAAATATCCAAAAGAACAAACGATTAAGCTTCAGGTTTCACGATTGTGGCACAGGAGGGAGAAATTCTTCGAAAACCTACTCCATCTTCGTTGAATAACATCTTCGGTATAAGCTTAAAAATACCAATTTCATGTTAGCAATCTGATAACGCTGAGACAATTTTCACTATAAATCACTTTTCTCCCCAAAAAGGTGCAGACAAGGGGCTGTGTGGTGTCACATGTAATAGTTCTTGAACGAGAATCTAATCAGCTGTGGCATGGGAAGATGAAGATGTTCCACAGAGCTGCTGCTGTGTGATTTTTGTCATATTCGCTTTATCACTTTTAACGTTTCAGCTCTGTTCCCTCATGTAAAAGGAAATTACTTTGACACACAAGTTGCACACCATCAGGGTTGCAGTTTAATGGTTAGTATGCCTAGGTGTGTGTGTGTGTGTGTGTGTGTGTGTGTGTGTGTGTGTGTGTGTGTGTGTGTGTGTGTGTGTGTGTGTGTGTGTGTGTGTGTGTGCGTGTGTGCGTGTGTGCGTGTGTGTGTGTGTGTGTGTGTGTGTGTGTGTGTGTGTGTGTGTGTGTGTGTGTGTGTGTGTGTGCGTATGATACCTCTCTTTTCTGTCTCTTTCTGGTTAGGAAGCCCAGGGCTACTGGTAGAGTGGTTGCCATGGAGTTTTGACATCATCTCAGAAATGAAAATAGATGAGTCTGGGAAGTCAATATGGGCTTTAGCTGCTGAAGGGTGTTATTGGGGGGGCGGGGTGGGGAAAGTGAACACTGCTCCATGGAAATAACCTCCCCTTCCTGCTGAGTCACACACACACACACACACACACACACACACACACACACACACACACACACACACACACACACACACACACACACACACACACACACACACACACACACACACACACACAGACACACACACGCACACACACACTCACACACACACACACACACACACACACAGATGCCCACACCACAATAGATATATTTATCAGCCTGTGTTGGCATGCATGCACCCAAGAGAGACTCATTGAGGTAATCATCAAAAACGTCAGTTAAATAACTTATAAAAAAAACAACCTGGCATGGAGCTCGAAGTTCTGTATTTCACACACTGCAAGATTTCCGATCATGTAACATCAACCCAAAGTGATGCCTTCCCACAATTGAGCTCTCCCTCTCTCTCTCTTTCTCTCTCCCTCCCTCTGCTGTTTAAAGCGATGGTCATAACTCACTCTGCGTGTTTTTAGTCCATATGTTTTTTGGGGAGGCCACGGCCGCCACATTTTTCTGAACACGTGGGGAGGGAGTGGCAAGAGCAGGGAAGGAGTACGTCAACACAAGGTGTAAGTATGTGGCCTGCATGCCATGCCTGGCCGTGAGTGGTTGCGTGCATCATACGTTGCACACGTGGTAAGTGAGTTGTACGTGCTTACAACGTACAATATTCGTGCGATTGCCACATTATCCTATGGAGGCTGTACTTACACATGTGCGATGAACGTGAGTTTTTCCGCCCGATGTCCCAGCTGCTGCTGCCTCCAGATGCCGCCCATTCCACCACAGAGACTCCAGGTTCTGATGCTGCAAGAGGGGTTGCCAGATATGGTACTTTTAATTAACCTCGTATTTCACATTGTATTGTGTTTTATTGTCTCTTATTGTTAAGCCTTTTGTGGTTATCAGGGAAATTTGCTACATAAATAAAACTCAAGTTCCATGGTCTTTCAGCCAATCAGGAATGTTTTCTCATGTTACTCTTCCTTAAGCACTGTGACATGTACACTAGCTCATGTCTTCTGTCGACAGGCTGCTTTTCAAAGATGTTTGTTTGATTTTTGTCACTCAATTTAAATGGCAATCATTATTCTGTAATAAACTTTAACTGGCGTGTCATGAGTCTAAAGATGAAAATTACTTACTTTATCAAAGGTTATTCATGTGGCTTTAGCAGCAACACTTTAATGTAGTGATTAAAAGACATCCTAACTAGTTTTGTCGGCTCCACACCGAGATGATGTATTATGATCTCATACAGACATTTAACGGTCATCATACTGGGAGATTAATGGACAAACACACAGGAGCAGCATGAGTCTGCCTGGCTGGGGAGCCAGGGGATGGATATGTAGAGGACACCGGGGGCGGGGGGTGACCTTGGACAAATGTTTCACTAAAAACTCCATGCAAGGAGGAAAAAGGAGGAAAGTTTCCTTCTTGCATGAAGCAAAATGATGGATGCATGTTTACCACACATTATTGCAAACAGCTCCCTTAAGTTCTCAGTTATATTGATTTGTACCAGAAAGATTGGGGCATCGCTTCTGGTGGAATATTTCTGCTTGCAGAAGAGTGTAGTACCATTTTACATTCAATCCATTACATTTATGTAAAAAATAAAAAAACATCAACAAAAATCTTTTTTTTTTTCCGAATGGGTACAAATTTGAACAAACAACTCCAGTAGAATGGGCTTCTTGTCATGTCTTAGCTTCAACTCTTGCTGGAAAAATTAATAAGAATTTCATTATTTGTCTCTGACAGAGATACTTACGCATCTGTCACCTGATTCTATGACTGATCAAATGGAGCCACTCAATCACGTGACTACAAACAAGCTCTTGGAAAGAAAGAAATTAACATTGTGGTAGGAACACTGAAAACAATATAGTTTTCATATTGGGCCACTATTGGTTGCTGTTGTTTTTCTTTGGGTTGAAACCATACGCATCCTGATAGAGAATATTATACTAAAAACATTAACAGAGGAGAGTACACCAACATTTGTAAGGACAGACGACAAAGTTGCATTACTGCTACGGGTGGCTATAAACTAAAAAACTACCAAGTCTCGGGAGAATATTATGTTATTGTCCATCTACTTGTGTATGTGCAGAAGAACTGTTTACTTCAGCCATGGTGCACATGTACAGGAACAGCCTTTAGGAAAAGCTGTGTTTTACCCTGTTTGAGGCAGAGTAGGAGCATTTTCCAAAAGTTGCAGTTTCAGTTCTCAAATAAATGGGGCCTCAATTTAGCACGTTTTTCAATCATTTCAGCCGTCATTTTTATATTCAGTTTACAATTCACTCCAAGTTTTGTATTATATATATATATTATATATAGTTCTTTTACATTACACACACACACACACACACACACACACACACACACACACACACACACACACACACACACACACACACACACACACACACACACACATATATATCTATATATATATATACACATACACACACACACACACACATATATATATATATGATAATCACTAGTCTAAGTCTAAGTCTCTCAGCCATGTCTTTAATCTGTTTTTGCATTGCTAACAATATAAAGTGCAAATTCTAATATAAAAGCAAGACGTTTCCACCCATTCTTTCAATATGATCCTTGCTCTTTGCTCTGCTTACACAGTGTAGTGACAGTGCATAGGTGGCAACTGATGGGGACAGACAATTTGCTTTCTTACTAAGCAGATCTTCACTGCTCTTATAGTTTTAAGACTGTAATGATTCAAACAAGATTCATGACAAGAATCTTTTCTTTTTTTCTTTTTTTTGTGGTTGTGAACTGAATGCCGTGAATAATGAGAAAACCTTAACTGGAACTGTTTGGCCCTGAGGAGAAAAAAAAAATGCAAATTAGTGCTTTTCTTGTGCCATTTCTTAGCATCGAGTGAATTGAATCAAGAACTAAAAACCAAAATGATCAGGGTGAATCTCTGCTTTCAACTTAAATGCAACTGTGGTTTATGATCTGCTTGTTTAAAGATGTTCTTCTCAGCGTGATTTTTGTCATATCAGTCATTGCAAATATACATATCCTGTTCCTAAGGCCAGCATATGTAGTTGGCATTACAATTCATTACCATGCAATCAGATTTAGTGAGCATCATGTGAGCTAAAGTGATCAGCAGTCTACATTAGGAAAAAAAGTTCTTACTTTAAGTTGTTATTGCTAATTTATCAATAAGTCAAATGCAAGCTTTTTAGGACACCTGTCCTGAAGCTAATCAGGAAACATCTATTTATGGTTTTGAATGCAGAGCTTATCCTATATATTTTGTTTCCTAAAAGACAGATTCAAACTTTCAGATGTGCAAAAAATACCCATTTTCAAGTAACATTTGTTATGGACACCTTTTAACAAATTTTGTTAAGTACAATACAGATGAGTAGTAAGAATTGAAACTGCATGCTGCAAAGAAAAAAAAAATATTGAGAGAAGGAGCCGGATTTAATGTTAAACTATTAAATATTGAAAAGGAATGTCAGCTCCCCATAGCTCTAGCTTTCAATCTCAAGCAGAATTCACTGCAGGCCCTCAGGGAATGTTGCACTGGACATGGAGGGGTGGAGATGAAAACAGCACTCAGATGAGAGACATGAGTTGAGAGACAAGTAGAGGGTGGAGAGTGGGTGGGAATGGGTTGTAGCTGGGGAGTGTTCGGTGAGTGCTCTATATAAAATAATGGAAAACAAAAATATGTTCAAGGAAGAATATAAATGAATGATTCTTTAAGAAAAAAGTGTGATTTAATGTGCTGATGTTTGAAGACATGGATATCTAATTGAATATAATCCATTAGTTATATATATGAGAAAAAGTGATTATGAGAAGGTAAAGAAAGTTTATTTTTGAAATGTGACACTATTATTTTTTAAAGTTATAAAAGCTTCATTTGCTATTTATTTATTTATTTATTTTTTAGAAATGAAGGTCATTGAATGATAAAAAAAAAAAAAACATTCCCAAAGGAGCCAAGACATGTATAAAAAAAACCAATCTCACAGGCAATGACTGATACCATCAAGAGCACTACAAGGCAAGCCAGGTCGACTTGTGATCGGATAAGGCCAGAGGAGAGACGTGCAGTGACACAGAGGGGAGGGGCCCCATGATAGATGCCACTTGAGAATGTGTGCCCAGTTCAGCATGTAAAAGAACTCAGTTCACAGCTCCAGTGCAGCCAACATAAAGCTAAATTCTGTCAGAACAGCAAGCAGTGTAGGCATTCCAAGGGCCAATCCCAATTCTATTTTTACCCCTCCGCCTACCCCTTAGCCTTCCGCCTCAAAAACGAGGGCAAAGGCAAAGCGATAAAAGTTTCAGCCCTTAGATTTGGGACACCCCTCTCCCTCTGCTCACCCCCGCCCCTCTCGCTCCGTCTCACAGTTTTGATGTCATAATACGGCGCCGTTATATTTCAGCGGAGCTGAGCCACGGATGTTTGTGGATTTTCCAGCAGGAGCAGCGTAATGCCGTCTCAAATTCAACATGTTGCAGTAGCTTGGCTGCTTTGTTTCGTTTTCCGCCTTTCCACATCAAGGCGAAGAAATAGACGTAGACATGGATTACTTCGGTTTTTGCGCTGTATTTGGACTTCACAAATATTTCCTCATTCACCATGCGAAAGCGGATGAGCGTCCTTGTTTGCTCGGGGGTCCCTGTTTTCAAAACACCCATATTAGAAGACTTTGGAACTATGCAGTGTAAAAATAAAATGTTATAAACACGGTCTCTATGAAACAAATACACACGGAAGCTACATACGGCAGACGGCAGCGCTACTGCTGTTCTTACTAGTATAAAACACAACAGGTTTATATAACTTTAGAAGCGTATATATATGTGAAATGCGAGTCCCTCCGCGCCATGTCCTCATACCCCTCTGTTTAAAGTGTGCATCTGTAAATGCGTCATCCCCTCACCCCTCCGCCTCTGCACAATAGTGAAATGAGACACCCCTCAGACTCTCGTGAACGCGCATTTCAAAGGGGTAGGGGTAAGATGAAGGGCTAAGGGGTAGAATTGAGACGCAGCACAAGTCTGCTTGATTTAAGTCACATGATGTTGGGTTGTATTGATCTCCATATGGGTGAAGCTGAGGAACTGATGTGTTCCTGGGTTTTGTCATGTTCAATTCGGAAATGTCCAATTTGGACAATTGTATCACTTTGTTTGCATTATTTGTTTTTTCCTGTTTGTTCTACTCGGTTGTACCAATGTCATCAAAACAAATTCCTCCTATTGTGTAAACTTTACTTGGCAATAAACCCAATTCTGATTCTAATTGTGATTTGTAAATATTTTGGGGGGGTCTGGTTGGACAGTATGAAATGATAGTTATAAGCTCACTTTACAAAAGCATTATGGCTACCAACTTTGTAAATTAAAATTTGGTTACATGTAGGGCTTAAGTTTTCTTTGTAAATTCAAATATAAAAACACATTATGTACAATAATAAACCAATATCTATCTAATTTTGTTATACAGGTATAACAAAAATAAAGGCTATTGTTTTGCATTGCATTTCATTGTATTCTATTATAGCCTAATATCAAATCTTGGCATATGTATCAAAAATTGTTCATTATTTCACATCAATTATGTTTGTATCAGTTCAGCTGTGTATTTGTATTTGTGTATTTGTGTATTTCAATGTAGTCTGCCCAGTCAACCACAAAGCCATACAAAGACATAAAAACTATTTTCAAACACACAGACTGACACAGAAAAATAACCCGATGAACACAATGTTCTGGTCTTCATGCTGTGATATGTTGGTGGTAACCACTTTAGTTTCAATTCATGCAAATAAAAGACATTTAAACAATGTGATTTAAACACTTTTAGGTTAAAATATAAATGGTGTCCACATTTATTAATAATCTTAATGAGTGAATGAATGATTATTTTAAAACATCAAGATATTGCAGTATTTAATTTCAGTGGGAATTTTGTATTGTTTGATACAATTCTCAGCTTTAACTTGCTTGAATTCTTTAAATCATTTGTTGAAGTATTGCTGGGATGACATCTAAAAACCAAACCTACAGATTTATCTATCGCTGACTTGTCATACCCAGTCAAAGTCCTTTGTTGGACATCTCCAGCAGTTTAATCTGGGTTCCCTGAGGCCGGTTGGACAATCCTGCCATTTTCAAATCAGAGTTTTCTGAAAACATCAAAAGGATGCCCCAAGGCATCAACTGTGATCTGAATGAAGCTTCTGCATTCACCCTTATAGTGACACTGCTATTTCCCCCTGAAAATAAAGAAATCAAACCAAATGCAGGAGCATTTCTGACAACACTTGTTTCAAACTGCAGCAGTTGAAAGGTAATGTTTTCACTATTTGAGAATGTCCTTTAACATGATTTTTTGTGCCATTTTAGCATCTTTTTTATGATCAAAATGTGATTGTAGGTCTAATGTTAGTTACCTAAACTTAGGTAAAGGACAGAGATATGGTGGTTATCAATGTGTAATGTTAGAAAGACAGAGGTGGGCAGCCCAAGGCAAAAGTGCCACAGTCAGTGCAACAAAGCATAATCATTGATGTACTGGCAAACGCCTGCAGTGAGCTGTCATAAATGGAACCAGCTTTTAAAAATCAATTTCGTCATTAAAAAAAGAGATAGTTCCATCGTAATCCCTCATTGTGAATGACTAGAAAATATGTTCTTGCCCCTTCAAACCTACATGTAGTTGCAGTCTGAATATGTTGCTCTTCATCCACATTAAGATTTCTTAAAATTACAATGTAGATGTTTAGTTTTTAACACAGGTTTTTGTGATGCATTCACTGCATTCTATTTCTTTTAGTATTTCTTTTCAGTGTACTATACTTTGAAGAAGATACTTGAACACAATCCTCTGTACTCCTGAAAAATGTATTGATTAAAAAATAATGTTGTGAATAATGGAAACTATCGATTCTTTGGAACGTGGCAGTCTACACTTGTAGCTCAACCAGGTGGCAGTTTAGATATGTAATGCACTGTTGTTCCTCTTCTTACAGTACAATATGACTCAGATGAGGGACTAAAAGCAGTTTCTAGCATTCATTTGTAAGCTCCCATTTTGAATAACAAGATCGTGCTTTTAGATGTTGAACAATAAAATACCAGGTGTCCTGGAAATAGTTGTAGTGTGCGAGGGGCTGTAAAATCATACAATCATTGACTGTTAACTCTCTTCAGTAAGATTGCTGACCCTGACCAGGTGAACGCATCATGTCAGTGAGTTATGTCTGCATGTGTTTCTGACACAGCAAATGTTTACCAATTGCACAGTAGTCCACTTTCCCAGGCAATCGAAACTGACTTCAGTAAAGTGGAACTCAGTGCTATTACATGTTAACATGATTTTTTTTTCTTTTTAATGGTTGCGTTTAGATAAACATGCATGCCTTGTTTAGCAGTAGCACAAATGTTCCGTGTGGGTGGGCGCTTACATAATTTTCAAAGTGTGTCGACAAGTCAGAAGTTTGTTTTGTGTGTTCATACCGTAGCCCTTCTTTTTTTTTTTCTTTTTTCTCCCGTCACAATCTTGGGCTGGCTATAGGAAAGCAATCTCTCAGTTAAGTGATTTGTGAAAAGTGTCACATTCTCACCTGGCAGTAATTGCCTGCTGGTGTTGCTCAGCTGGGATGATAGATGCGAGTGGACAGAGAGAGAGAGAGAGGATTGTGCGAGCTGGTGGTGGTGGGGGTGTGGGGCTCAAATGACCATATTGAGGAATGTATTGTTGGGAAAGAAAATAGAGCTTTGAAATGCATGCGTCAAAAGTTTGTGTTCAACAGTAGTAAAAAAAAAAATCTCATTAGTTTATGTGTTTGTTGATTTGATAGTTAAGCGTGTGTGTGTGTGTGTGTGTGTGTGTGTGTGCGCGCATCTCATGATTGGCAGAAAATATAATCTGGCTTTAGGCGATGAAGCAAAGTCATCTATTGGGGCTCTACTCTGTATGGATGACATGAAATAAAAGCAAGCAGTAATGAGACAACAAGGAGAGATAAAATGCACATTTTCAAATTGACAATGTGATAACTTTTACATTTGTTTTCTTTCTTCGTGATCACTCCCCCCCCCCCCCCCCCCCAATACTTTATTTTCTCTGCATATGGCGCTCAGATCCCTTTAATCTCTGCTCTAAACTTGTTAAACAAGGTTTTTGTTGCAACAACATTAATTACTCATGATGCCATGATTAAATATTGAAGAGTTTGATATAAATTTAATTGGAACTTGTAACACTCATTGAGATGGATCAGACTTTTCAATTTTCAGAAATCACCAACACAAAAAATATACTTTTCAAATTGAACGTCGAATGAGATAGAAAACTTGTAGCTGGACACTTCAACTCATGTGCAAAAAGTGGACATTTTTATTTTATTTTTTTTAACTATATATGTACTATGTCTTCTATCTTGTTGGGGTGGTGGTACTAGATTCACATACAAGTAATTGATTTGTTGATTTATTTTATGTAATAATATATGTAATACCAATATGTGTTTTTCCTGTTTTTTGTTTTCATATAATTGTCTTGTTAATTATTCGCAATATGTAAATTTTCATATTTAATCTACTACTTTAATCTACTATTTGAATTATGTAATATTGTCATATATTTGTGCAAACTGGTGCTACTGTGATGACTGCAATAGTTTTCCCATCTGGGATGAATAAAGTCTTATCTTATATTTGCACTTATTAGTAATAACACATAATGGTACTTTTATGATTGTTTTCGACAAGAAACCTGCAAAAAACCATAGCAGTTATTGATTGGACTTCATAATAAAAATAATGAATTCATTTTGACAGGATTTGAAATGGGAAGTCTTCACATTCAGCCATTATTAATGTAACTTGATCACTTTCAAATTGGCCAATGACCCAACCATCAGCATTTAAGTATGTCCTGTGCAGCTGATTTCATATTTTACTGTAACTCTGAAATACAATCACTCTGAAAGTTACAAGCATACTTGGGGATTGCAAAGAACAAAAGATCCCAATACAGATACGAGGGTTGTAATAAATGAAGCAAAACTCTGTCATAATATACTGTATATACTGAAGTGAAGTACAAATAAATCTAGATTTTGAAATGTTGAAAACTATGTAGTTTTCATTTTGGGGCCACAAGTAGGTGCTGTAGTTTGTTTTTGGAATAGAACACATACAAGTAGATAACAATATTTTATAAACATTTACAGTTGGGAGTGGCCGGACATTTGGATCACCAATTTACCAAGTCCGAGGAGCATATGGACTGGGAGTCATTTCACTGTGGAGTCTGCCATTGTTGTTATTGTCCATATTTTGAGCAGCATTGTCATTTAAGACGGTCCCCCGAAGCGTAACAAAAGATTTCCATTTTCACTTAAAAACGGTGTGTAAACGGGGCCTAAGTGCTTAATTACCAACCAGGAGGAAGGGCTATACGACACACAGATGGAACCACTCGAGGAAAAATCTGACAAAAAGCAGAGAGAAACATAGAAGAAACAAATCAAAATATATTTAATACCAAGAGAGATTTGCACACCAAAAAAACCCATTATGAATACATCAATTACATAGAACAAAACCAAAAGAATTCAATATAGACATGGCATTGGACAAGATCATGAGTAACGAAAACAGAACCACAAACAATAAATCTAACAAAACCGACCAGAAACTCACGAACGATAAAGCGCAGACATAATGAATAAACAAACACAATACTAGGGCCACAATAAACATGCTCATATTTTAATTCATTGGCCATGTATTTGCAAAAATAATAATGGGTCTAACTTCTTCTTTATGCATTCTGTTTTGAACTGCTAAAAAGTACAATGCAGTCTGCGAACTTTGAACAGTTTGCTGTTGGTAGTTGTAAAAGTTAGAACTGAAATGCGAAAGAAAAAAAAAAAGCTTTCAAGTATGCACCAAATTCATTGAATAATTTAAGGTTCAATCTTCAGCTCAAAAATCTGATCCATTTAAAATAGTTTAAAGCAAAATCTCTGGAGTCCTGCTTATCTTCATGCAAATTTGGAAGAGTGTAAGTGATCATGTTCGTTGTTGTCTCAGTAGAAGTATTTTATACTGTATCATCAAGTATTAATGTTTAAAGCTGTTGTTTGTTTTTTAATTGTTGCTGCAATAAAGTTGCTGCAGTCTTGGCCGTGCCTCCCTTGAAAAAGAGATATGTGATCTCAGTGGGGCTTACCCGATTAAGTACAGGTTTATTAATAAAATACAATGTTTAAAAAGTGTAAAATGTTATGCCCTGCTGGAAGGAAGCCTCAAAGCTCAAGATCGAAAAAGTTTTACCAAGGATTTGTGCATTTAAGTTTTTTTGAGGTTTATCACAGAAATAATGTTTTCAAAGTACTCAACGGGGTACGCCATTCTGCACATGATGTTCATTCACACCCCAATGCAGCTGAAGACAAAATGTCTTGAGAAACCTCTAAAAAAAATGGTAACAAAAACAAAGTCCTTCAAAGTGAAGTCGGGCCTTGCAGACTCATCTATGAAGAAGTAATCTCTCTGTGACGTCAAATGAAGAAACTCATTACGGCTCAGAAATTTGATGGCACTGAATACATGAGAGGCATATGCATATGTTTGTTAGTCATTGCTAATGACCCCTACTTGGCAAAACTCTTGACAAAACCCTCCAGTGCGATAGCCAAATGATGGAACCAAATATGTCAGGGTTATCTGGGGAAACGAGTCACCTCCTTGATTCTGATAATGTGGAGAGTGTTTACGGAGGTGAACAACTCTTGGATGCCTCTTCAAAGGCAGGCAGATATACACTCAAGCTTCCATGCCCATCAAACACCAACCCGAAGGTCAGTGCCTATTCAGTCAAGAGCACATGTTGGAAGACAAATGACATTTTGGCTTCCTCTCAGATAGAAATCCATGTAAAGCCCTAGAAAGCACAAGATGGTGGGTGATTTAAAAAAAAAAGAGAGACAAAAGACAAAAGAGAAGTAGTTATTAAACTATATAAATCAACTGAACAGGTTTGCAATAAAATTAACATAGCCTGGACTGATGCACACCATAAACCATCACAGAACTTTTTTTTTTTTCTTCCGCGTGATAATCACCACACATACTTTTAATCGAAATTACCATTCAGGTCACATGCCTCACAAAAAGTCTGTCACGCAATATTTGATAAGACCTGGACTTGACTTATGCCATAAAATTTGTAGATAGATGAACCAAGAGTCAGCTACACCATGAAAATTGAGAGAATCAATAAAGATAGTGCTTGCTGCGTTAACTCTCTGGCATCTTTATGGTGAGAGGAACGCGGTAGAGTGGCAAGAGCTTCCTCTTCTTGACTTTAACAGACATAACCAATCAATCACAGGAAACGGCTGGTGTGCCATCCACTCGTTAAATTTTGAAGCTTTAGAAGGTAAATTTAGATCACACTGAATTCTATTACATTTCATGATTTTCTTTTTGTATGAACATTTTTGATATTTCGCTTTGCATTATCACTCCTTTTCCTTTAGTTGCTGTAATATATTTTGCGCAAGCATATCATTTCAGTGCATATTCGTAACATGTATTAAAAGCCATTCCTCAGTTTCGTCTTTCCCGAGTGCATCTCTCCACGGAAACTTTTACATTTTGTACAATAATCAAAATAAATCATTCATCAGTTGTGTATACAATCGCATCTTTCCATAAGAAACCATCAATCTCTACTATGTCTGTAATTCTGGCTCATTATTTATGATAAAGTGATTACATACAAACAAATTCAAAGAGTCCGAATAAGCTATAATACTTATAGTTTTGATTAGATATTCCTGAATTGTGCCCACAGTTCTGTTTCTTCCCATAACTATAAGTTCACCATCACATCAAATTGTACGGACTGCACAAAAGGAAACTTTTTCCCGACCATTTATTACTACAATGGCCAAAGCAACAAAGAAAAGAAAAGAAAAAGAAAGAAAAGCTGTCTCACATTTTGACAAATGCTAGTATTAAACATAATATCACAGTTCAAAAGGGAACCCTGCAATTCCCCCCAGATCAAAAAAATCCCAATAATTATAGATGTGTTCATGTGAACACTGCATTTATTTAAAAATACTTTGGCCTATATTATGAAAGAATGAAGGACTGTCGTGTTTCAGATGCAAACAATTTTTTTGTGGGTTGAAAAGCTATTTCTTTCAATAATTTGCTCTCCATGACAAGGTATTGTTTTAATTTTAGAGCACAAATTAGCACCCTCTATAATGGCAACGTGTTGAGAAGTTATATTTGTGTCATGCCACAGCTTATTATGCGCAAAAAGGGAAAAAGCAAAGAAGAAACAAGAAGACAAGATAAACATGGAGGAAAACAAGTCTGCTTTTTTGTCATGGTTACAGTAAAATGCTTCTTCCTTATATCATCATATAATGTGACTGTGTGTGCCTACATGTGTGTGTTCCCGATTGTGTAGACCCCCCCCCCCCCAAAAAAAAAGAAACAAAAAACAAAAAACTTGCCACCAAATATAAAAAAAACAACATTTTTTTACTGTAAGATACAATTATCCTATAGGCTTTTATCCAAAACAGTCAAAGATCATGAGCTCTGTGCCTATGTTGTCCTCTGCTTTCTACTTTTTAGAGAGTGAAACTTTGGGTCATACCACATTTCAGGTTCTTGATCCAAGGTTCTTGGTCTTAGCTGGAAGAGTTTGAGGTTTAGTATTTGATTTAGATGCTTAAAGTTTGGATAATGGGCTGGGTGCCAATGAGTTGAAAATGTGTGTGTGT
>NC_137651.1:13287220-13389720 GCF_963422515.1 Blennius ocellaris
ACTTTTTTGTGGACATTTCTCTAAACTCTCGACTGCTGAATATATACACTCTTACGCTAGATTTAAATAAACAAGTCTTCATCAAAAAAGATCAAGTTTTCTTTTTCCAAACTGTTTAATGTTTGGTTGCTTGTTTAACTACCCTAACGGTAGCTGTGACTCTGACGGCTGGTTCCCGCTCTTCGGATTGGTATATTCAGCACCTAATCGGCTTTACGAGTGTGTTTCGCACTAGGAAGCTGGCACTTTATGTGTGATCTGTCTCTACTGTTGTATGAGTTCACCACTGTTTGTGTGCCAATAGGCAAATCCGATATGATGAAGAACATAACGAATGTCTATTTACCATTATGTTTGTTCATGTATGTGTGTCATAAATGTTAAAAAACAGGGGTTCACATGCGACTTGTTGCCAGAGACTATTCCCTAAACAATCTCTCCCATGTTCAGTGAAAGTACCTTCCTTAATTTAAATAATATGCGCTTTTTGTGTTTATGCGAATCATCATCAGTCACTCGAGAATGCCATCTGTCACGCCTCCTTCTTTAGAACTCCACTATTGTCTCAAACTGTCATCTTCATGTCTATCTCAGGCTGTGTACACTTTATGGTTTGAGGTTGCTAAAATTAAACTGACGTAATTCGTGCTTGAATTGTTTGTTTTTTTTTTCATTTGCTTTTTTCATCCTGCCATGTGATTCCCCCTGGTGATGATCCTCATCTCATTGGCTTTTCCCCTGTTTCTCATTCCATCTGTGCAGATTCTCTCCCCTTTGTCTCCCCCCCTTTATCTCCACCTGTTCACTTCTCATGCCACTCTTCTGTACTTTAGTTTAGCTGGAAACAGGGAGAGGAAAGAAATAGACCTGGAGCTGAAATTGTATTGGTTACATTTGTCATATTTTACTGAGTGTAATCAATTGAGGTGTACTGTTCATGAGACTTGGGTTTTGTGGAGACAGCATGAGTTGCTGGCATCACAGTGACAAAATACCACAACATGAAACCACATATATGCTAAACATATGCTCCTCATAATATCGCCCATGAAGTGGTGCTGATATTTTCAGTACATGAACAGAGGATTGAATATAATACCTTAAAAAAAACCTTGTAAATTGCAGTTTACGATGTCTACAATTGTATTATGGTATATGAGTGTAGTTTCTTCTCCACAGTGATTGCCACACAATAAATCTGATAAACACATTCTTTATTCCCTCAGTGTGTCCACCACACTGCCCACACACAAATGCACACAATTTTCTGCCCAGTCCTCTGTGTCAGGCCCCACACAGAGTAAGGCTGTAGATTACAGCTGAGGTGAACCCAGGCCACTTCTGTTTCACAACGATATGGTGCCCATTCAAGGTTACAGTTGACACATACAGCAGCATAGCATAAAAAATGAAAATACCTACAGGTTTTTCCGCAAGCACAAAATCCCACAGTCACCCACACAGGTACACACACAATTACACAAACAGACTTCAGGTGCTTTGTGGGGCACTTCTATTGATGTAATGAACGTTTTCACCTATAACAGAGTCTCATGATAACTGGCATCCTTAATCTGATTGTAACCTTCGCCCTAAAACAATTTAACACTCAAATGCATGCAAATCAGTCAATCAATGTCACCCTCTGAGCTCGAAGGGGTCCCAAGGGGAGACACTGGTCCATATCAGTGACAGCGTGCTGGAACTCCAAACCTGTAACATTGGCAGTATGTTTAGAATTCTCCTAAAGCAGCACCCTGCTGATGGTTCAAAGCGTTACCATAAAATCTATGTTTTCCTTTCCTGTATAATTTGAGCAGAATTTAGCTTTTTGTTTTGTCATGTATATCATGTGAATCATCTTCAGAAAAACCATTGATGCGAACAAAAGCGGTGTAATGACTCATTACAATCATGAGTGTCAGTTGTTTAGTTGGTTTACCAGTTATTAGAGCTTTGGTGACAAGGCACACAGTAAAACATAGACATTCATGTTCAACCCGACCCCAACAAACAAATCTGAAATACTTTGCTCAGACATGTGATATGAGGAATGAATACAATATACACATTATACAAAATAAACTTCTTTTTTATTTAACGAGGTGCCTTCATTTTTATCACCAACTTTTGTGTTGTCTCATCTTTTACTTGGAAAAAAAAAACCCACAGCCTTACCTTGCAATCAAAAACAATGCTAAATAAACAAATATACCCAATAACAAAAAATCTCGAAAAACTGCATTGACATGTTACAAAGTCATTAAAAAAAGTTTGATAAAATATAACAATTTTTATGGTTTCACTGGTATTCCAAGAGGACAGAAAACAAAAAAAAGTACATTTAATGTGAGAATGTAAAAATATACACTAACACTATATTTTCATTGTTATATGCTTTATATATTGATCCATGTCATAGATAAGAGTACAAAGAAAATCATTGATCGTATGTACAGTTGAATTTTCCTGTCAGCTATTGCAGTTAAACAGAATTACGGCTTAAGGCCAATGGCAGTTCGCTCTGTTAAATTACTCTCCTCCTATTTGTTCCAGAGGTCTTCTCTTTCTGTGTGCGTTATGCATGTGTGTGTGTGTGTGTGTGTGTGTGTGTGTGTGTGTGTGTGTGTGTGTGTGTGCGTGCGTGCGTGCGTGCGTGCGTGCGCAAACTGACCACACCGAGTAGCAGTCTTCAAGGTTAATTGACCGAGCAGAACACTTGTTCCTCCAAATAGACATTCAGGGTTAAGGTCTTCCTCTCACTCTCTGTCCTGACCTATAACGCAAGATATCATTATCAGCTCCCTCTGCATTTGAATCTGTTTCTTTTGGCCTCACAGAAGTGAATGCCACCCCGGAGAACACCCACTTTCCCTTACTAACCAGACACCATGTCGATCTGTGTTTGTTTTTTCAGTCCACTTGTTTCTAGATTGTACTATGAGAAAGTATTATTGAGCAAGTGGTATTTTTTAAGCTCAGATAATAATGTGAGGGATGGAGCAAAAAATGTGACCCAAAAATTTTCAACGTATTTACAGAGTAAAGATAAAAGATATACATCAGGTCATTTTGTACTCCATGTCACAAAGTGAACGCACGTAAATGCAATGTAATGGGGGAGCTGTCTTCATGCATGCTCGTGTCTAATAGGAGAGAGACAGAGATAATCACACACGTATGTAATAGCATTATGTCTTTTATCAATTTATAGATATCATTTCTAATATATATCTTCTGGTAATAAAAGTAAGTGTCATTTATAAGTCTATCTTTCTACTTTATAGTCTTGTAAAGTGTGCACGTGACTCGATAATAAGTGGTAATAACTAGAAGTGACTGATGTAGGTTCTTCAAGCAAAAATATAAACCACATTCAAATGTAGTGTTGATGAAAGGGTATTGGTATATTCAGTGTTTTGTAAGATAGTTACCTTGAAGTTTTGTCAGCAATGTTAAACCATGCCCATGCCTAAGTGTAATCTGAAGAAGGTCTGGGAAAATGCTTCTTTCCAAGTGACACTGTATAAGCTCATAAAAAATAACAAAATAAACAGCATTTACTAATGCTTTGAAAACCATCGTAGAGGTTATATTGATCAACTGCATGTAAAAAACAGGCTTAAAGGCAATATTGCAACACAAGTGGAAGCCAAAGATGGTACATTGTCCATTTATTGTTTTTGCCTTCATAAATACATAATATCAGATGAATTCAACCTGGAGGATTATATGGCAATCGATTAATGTACAGTGAAAGCATTTGACTTGTTTATGATTATTTTCACTGTGTCTGAAAAGGTAGTGTAAATTGCTTCAGCAGAGATTCTGCTGCTATTGTGCTGTGAAATATTTTCTCAGCTGGCTCATCATCACTTTTGTTTACAGATTTTATTACAAGATATTTTCTGTCTTGTACCTCAAATTTTGACCTTGTAAAAGAATATTTCGTTGGCTATTGTTTTGGGTTTTTTAATCGTGATTTATTTGCTTTAAAATGCTATATCGTTTGAATAACTTCCTCCACAAGAATTCCCAACGCATCATTTGAATACTGTATTTTCCGGATGATAAGCTGGGACTTTTTTCTTATAAAATGATGCGGCTAATTTATGGATTTTTACAGGTTAACGGGTTTCGTGCCACCAGATTCTACTTCCGCATATACATACATGCTGTTTTTAGCACCTCTGCTTCTCCAAAACTTGCCTTAAAAGCTGACAGCTAACTGCCGTGAATGTGTTCAGGTGCATCACGTAAACTAGCATGGTGGACTCCGTGGCTGAAAAATCTTCCTTCTCAGAATCACAATCAGCAAATAACTGATAAAATACTTTACCAACAGAGATAAAATGCTTGCTGATTATATATCTGTCTCTCTGTGTCTCTCTCTGTCTGTCTGCCACCGTGAATGTTGCATTCAGTTGCGTCGTAAAGCCGACATGTTGCGTCCTTGGCAGAAAAATCGTCTTTGTAAATCAAATGCACACAAAATGCACACAGACTGACAGTGAAATATGTTATTAAGAGAGCACAGACCACATTTTTAAAGGATTTTACCAAAACAAACCCTCAGTATCTGAATTTGCACTCTATACTTTAATAATGTTAATGATGTTACTCAGCAATTCCCGACTAACTAAATAGGTCTTGAGTATTTAATTATTCTCATTCAACTAAATGTCCTGCTTTTTAGTTTTGCTTGAGTAAAATTATGCTAAAGTAACAAAACATTTCTTTTTTTTTTTATTACTCTTCCCATTTTTACAGAAAACGAGTGACACTTAAAAGAAAACAAAGACTTGGGGAGACAAATAAAGCATGAATAACAGTGGTTGTCAAGCTCCTATCTAATCAAATCATTTATCTCCTCACATAGCCACTTGAATATACTGATAAGCTACAGTTCCAATCAAAGTAAAACATTATTTGCATTCTATTATTCTTGAATGTATGTCACATTTATATGAGAATATATTCTGTTGTACAAGTCACGAATCAGGCTTTGATGTGTCTCCTACCAATTTGCTGTTAGCATTTGTGCCTAATTGTGGAAAATGAGAGTTAGTAGGGAAACTAGACTGGCATAGGTTGGTGCTCTAGAAAGTGCTGGATAATTACTTTAATGATGAAAATTGTACTTAGATTTCTGCTCCCCGGATGAGAGAGATGCAACTATGATTATGATTAGGAAGCTAATTACAGTACTGTATTTGTTCAATGTGGGAAATATGCTCAGGCATATTGTTTGGATGACAGTCAGAGGAGAGGCTTGATGTCATTGTCGATTGCTGTGTTTCAGTGTGCGTGTGTGTGTGTGTGTGTGTGCGTGTGTGTGTGTGTGCGTGCGTGCATGCGTGTTAGTTACTGTCATTGTTGATTTACAGTTGAGTAATTTTTTCACGCTTTTTTGCATCTCACATAAAACTCTCAATGAAGTGCCAAACATAATTCAGATGTACATGAATTTAAACACAATATGTTCTCATATCCTTATTCAGAATATGAAGACTTCTTGTTCAAGTTTTGCATAAATGCCATACATGAATAGTTTTTGAGATTACTGTCACTGCACAACAGATCTTTGAGTTTTTACCTGCCAGCTGAGGAAGGCTCACGAAAGTGTTGTAGAGTTTTTATGTTTTCCCTGTGGTGGTGCTCCAGCTGTCTCCAAGGGGTCTAAAAAAATGAGAAGAATTCCCATTTGACATAAATGGGGAACACAGAGACGACATATCCATCCACATAGAGATGCATAAAAGCCCAGCGTCATTCACCCATCTATCCATCCATGCATACATACATCCGTTGCAGGGGGTTTGGAAAAAAAACTGTTTACTATGGACAAAGGCCAGAGTCTGGACAGACACACATGCATGCACACGCATACAGTTTCTGCCATGGTTGATGTTTTTTACTGGGATTTTCTTATGAGAAGCGAACTGTGGCTCTAGTTTCCCCTCCCCTTGTGTCTGATTGCTGTCCCCCACCCTGATGTCTTTCACCTGTGCCTATGTGTATGATTATCATCACCTGGTGGCTTTGGTATATTGTGTGTTCTGGTCATCGGTCAGCCTGTGTTTTTGTGTGACAATAACCCTGAGCTTCCCTGCTGACAGTTCCCTTAGTGTTCTTTTGTCTCCTTAAACTCAGTGAATTTGGTGGTTGATCCTTTGGTGTTCCCTTTTTGTAATCCAATTAGTTTATTGATCAACAAGACTGGTGTCAGGCATCTTGAGTCCACCTCTCCAGAACTTTTTTTGGCCTTAAATGCATGCTTTTGGAATGTGACAGGAAGTCATAGTACAACGAAAAATGTCACACGCACAAATCAGGAAGAACATAAAAAATATCCATAGAAAGGCATAAAAGCCCCAAATATTTTTGCAGTGAGGCGATAACCAATTTATTTATTTATCCAACCCAATAATCTTGTCAAGAGGCAAAGTACAAATGGTGTGTGGTAGTGTTGTTGCTCCACATGTCTGTATATATGAATCAAAGTACCTCTGGCCCCAGCTGGCATCAGCTTTAGGCCAGTTGCTCTTCCCTGTGATGGAATATTGCAAAAGCAGACATCCACGAACAAAAGCAAACTTATATGTGGACTAAATGAGAACTGGAGCCTCTCACTGTACAACACAAACCAAAAGATAAGCATGTTGGAATTTTCTCAAGTCCCACAGATCACATCCTTCCCTCCCGCCATTAATTTTACTCACTCATTCGTCTCTCTTCTGTCTTTCTAATGTTTCCAGTGATGAAAAGGGATCAGCGATGGTAAAGAGGGATGGATTACGATGGAAAAAGAAGAGAAAAGGAATGGAGGATACAAGACCGGTAAAGGCATGGCTGAAGGACATATGGCAATAGGAAAGGTAAACTATAGACTTAATATAGTGCTTACAAATAAGGTATGTGTGTGTGTGTGTGTGTGTGTGTGTGTGTGTGTGTGTGTGTGTGTGTGTGTGTGTGTGTGTGTGTGTGTGTGTGTGTGTGTGTGTGTGTGTGTGTGTGTGTGTGTGTGTGTGTGTGTGTGTGTGTGTGTGTGTGTGTGTGTGTGTGTGTGTGTGTGTGTATGTGTGAGTGTCCCGCTGTGATTTGACATGTCCTTGGCTTCACCTAAAGGATTAGAAGGATTGGGTGTTTTGACCTTATTGTTCCACATTGTGCTTTAGCGACAACAAGAGTGCAAAGAGCACTTCTTTGTCACAGTTGGTGTGCACCAAGCTTGTGTTAGCCCACCACCCCGCAACCAAACTGCCGTGGCATCAGGTTGAGAGTGCCACTGTAGGGTAATTGAACTGCCTGTCCCCTTGTTGCCACACATACAAAAAGTCTGAGACAGCATGCACAGTTCGCTCCTTCACTGATATGCATGAGCAATTTGCTGTAAACAATTGCTACATGTTTCATTGTGGACATGCCTAACAGTTTTGTTTGGGTTTTTTTTTCACATGAACTCTACACTCACAATCTGTCAAATTAAGAAGCAATGACAATGACATTTACTCAAGTGGTTTGGGGAATTTACAGTAAGTTGAATGCATCTCACACATTGGATAGTCTTTGATCCACATTTAATGTCAACAAGTGACCCAATGACCTGCCATGAAATAACTTGGCCCTCTGTGACCTTGTCTTCATTCTCTTTTTCCTCTAAGTTAGACGCATGCTAAGCGTAGGATAATTGCTCATTTCCAAATGTTCCAGATTAGCTGACCCCATAAAACAATAGGGCCACAGAGCACCCAGGAAAGAATTAGTCGCTCTAAATTAGTTTTTATTTTGGGTCACATCCATTAGTAATGAAGTGAGCTGTATGCTGTTGGTGACGGCATCTGAGCCATGTCACAGGGTCATCATGGGGTCAGCCCTCATGAGACATCAAAGAACAGAGAAAGGTGAAGGCCCAGGAGGAATATTGACATCATGGGTCAGTCTGAGGACAAATCACTCATCTCTGCTGCAATCATAGACAAAAACAACAAAGAGAGAGACCGAGAAACCTGAAGAAACTCAATCAAATATTTTGGAGGACAACACTTCTTGATGTGCCATTTGAAGCTGCAACTACCTTTATTTTAACTTGTCAGACATACTTATGGTTATTGAAGTAAATTCCTATGTGCATTCCAAAGTCTCCCAACACCCAACCAAGAGTGACGGATGGGTGAGAGGTCAGGTCAAGCTGGTTCATTTACATTTATTCTCAATGTAAATTTGAGAAATGTCTCATTTCAATCTGAATAGAGAAAGGGCCTTTGGTAATCCCCCTTTTAAAAGGGTAGAGTTTTGAATGAAACTGATGGGCGGGGGGCAAATCTGTGGATGACATGGGCTCACTTCTGTTACATTCAGAGTGAGACTAATGAAACTTCAAGCAGCAGATGACAGGTCATAAAGACAGCATAAAGATATTGACACCATCTGAACTGGAGTGCTGGACCAATGCGATCCACAAGTTTCGACAATCACTGTAAAGAACGTAATTTCTTTTCCATTGCAGGAAGGCAATTTCTTTGTAGATGGTGGATTATTGACTCCAGCCAGCATTATGCGAGTGCTGGGTCATCCTCTCTTTAGTCTAGAGAACTACGAATCTGAGTGTTATGAGCATCAAAGCTCAAATCAATCGGTGCCGACAACAGTGGACTGAAATAGAGCTTCTGCTGCTGCTACTGAAACTGACTTTAGCCGCCAGAATACTGCCTGTGTTTGGGCTGTTCCACCGAGCAACCACCCCCACCCCAGGTGGCCCGCCACTACGAAATGAATGTAGATGAAACCCTGTAGTTTCAGAAAAAGTTTTACTGAAAGGACTTGTTAAATGTTAGTTCTCAGTTCATGATAAAGTGTTAACCCTTTCTGCTCTGGTTTCCAGACCATGGTCAGAAGACGCAGGGGAGACCAACTTCTAATTCGGGGCGAAGCTGTCCTCGTCTTCGGGGTTAACTCCCTTGCCTTACGGCCGGTGGAAAGCAGGACACCGGACTTCATTTCTCAGATGAACACTTTTTGCATTTATTTACCAGTTACTTTCATGTATAGCTTATTGCTAGACCCACTGCATAGGCACACTCGCTCCCTCACGCACACCGGTCTAGCGAGCAGTGAACCCAACCACTGTTAAAGAGGCCGCACACCCTGTGGACACACTCCAAGTATGAATTGGCCATACATTGGAAAAAGTGCGAAAAGAGATTGAGGATTAATAGTTTGATTGATGGATGGAAGGATAGATTTAATAATTTTCTCAAGAAAGGGCAGTTGCAATCCTGTGAGACTCCGTCAGTAAAAGACACATTTACCCTGCTGGTGTGTAAGATCATACTTCATGTTAGTTCTGTTGAAATTTGTTATAGCTCATATACATACCCAAAGTCAAATTTAATATTTGACTTACCAAATTTGCTCACATATTATCCAACTGTGGTTTCAGTCCAGAGGGATCACATCCTGCTCAATGCCAACGTTTCAGAAGTTACCGTTATCTGCTAATTGTTTGCAATAGTGGGCAGTGGATGCTGCCGTCTCTGCAGCTAAATGGAATATAAATGACATGCAAAATTCTCTTGAGGCCATGGCTTTGTGTTTACCACTTTGGCTCTATGCTGTCCGGCTGAACATTGTGAAAAAATGCCCTGATTGTAAACTTCTTTTTAATAACTGTCTAAAATGTAATTCGCGTAATCATTTATTCATGCACTGAGGCATTTTTTAAATGGTTTTAACAAATAAATGTTAATAAAAGTGAGCATAAGGTAACTATACCCAGAAGAGAATATATTTTGCCCTTGGAGCTTTAATGTGGTTGGAGATAAGAAATGACCTCAAATTAAAATCCCAGGTGTAAAGAAGCATGTCTCTCCATGTAGTTTTACTTCTGACTGAGCTTTAGAAATTGTTTGCTGCACGCAACTCTCACTGGTTGATCAAGGCAATCACTAGATTTAACTTCATTGTACCTTATGGGTAAGCTTTAATCAACCTTGAAGTTGATTAGGAAAATGAGTAAATTATTTGAAAAACTCTTGTTACCAATTATGATGACTAGATGATAAACAGTGAATAACTGTTGCATCATATAATTATGATATATAGTGACAGCTGCTCTGGTGCTGAAGGAGACAACATCAGTATGCCACAATCTGTGAAATGATCAGATATCCTCATCGTTGTTTGTATTGGATTTCTGTCACATTTTGCAAAATTGATGCGAGACTACAAGTACTGATGCAAAGAAAAAATTGAGCAGCAACATTTATATTTTTACATCTGACACAACAGGTCTGAATGAGAAAGTTGCATATGCATAATTCATTCAGTTAAGATTCTTTGTTGGATTCATTGATGATATGAACAAATGGTAGTTGGACTCATTATTTCTTTTTCAGGAGTTATTACTCTGTCTAAGGCATGATTAGACTTTTAGATAAATAGCTTAACAATGGCAACTCAAAAAGGTCATTTTAGCAACCTTGAGTTATGAAATGTTTAAAATTGTTTGGAAAACCTTCTATAATACCCGGTTCCAATTTGTTAGATATTGATTTGGTATCATCAGATACATTAGTATAAATACAAGTACGATCACGAAATTGAAACCATTAAGGGTGTCTTTTAAACCTTATTCTTTAATGAACATCATAACTCTACATTTTACAATATCAGCTGCTGGTTTTTTGTTTTGTTTTGGGTTTTTTTTTAGGAGACAACGCCATTACCCACAATAGCATTAAATTACATCCATGCAATCAATTATACTTTTTCTTATTCACTATAATAAATCCAATTTACTCTATCAACAGATATGTGAGTAATATTGAATGTGAACTCCTCATAATATAAAGGCAAATAAGTACATGCTGCATGTAATTATTTCCCTTTGCATGTACATTTTACATTGTTTTTGTTTTCTGTTGTAGTTGAGAAGTCCATTCACAAACATCGAAGAGTTATTTACAAGATTTTTGATCTGATAATAATAATGATGATGATGATGATGATCATGATGATGATGATGATGCTGATGATGATGATATAATAAATGAATGTATCAATACCTTTCAAGACAGTCAAGAGCACTATGCAAGATAGAATACGAAAAGAAAGTTAACAACAATTCAAAAAACAACATTAAAATCTACATTGAGATTGACATTTTATTATTTCCCATTAGGATAAATGACAATATGGATTAAAGCATCTCCTATGTGAGGGTTAAAAAAAGATATCTGTGCTGCAATAGGAGGACCACGTGTCTCAAATGACAACATGGGGACATAGCTCAAACTGATGTGTGCAACATTGAGGTCAGAAAGAAGGAGGAGAGACATTAAGGGATTTAAAAGAAGGAAGTAAGGGGAAATGTAAATGAATGGAGAGCTGGCAATTGGGCTGACAGGGTGTGTGAAGAAAAGCCCATACCCACTAAGCAGCTGGAGTGGCTGTGTGTTTGGGGCCACGGGGCTGGAATGTGCATGAGTGTGTGAGTGAGAGAAATGGTAGTTACAGGTTAGTAGGAAATCCTCAATGGCTCAATTACACAGCCTTGTATGACCTGAGGGGACTGCTTGATAGGTCTATTAGCTCATAGTCAGAGCACCAATGCTGCCAATGGGACCTGTACTTTAACACACACACACACACACACACACACACACACACACACACACACACACACACACACACACACACACACACACACACACACACACACACACACACACACACACACACACACACCTTTTTGTGTGTTTCAAGACAACTACTGCACACATATGCCGCTGAGTGATCTAAGAAAACTACTGGATTGAACATCCATTCTTTAACACTGCTGAGGTATGAGATATGTGAGAGGAATTGGCTCAGTCTTTTTAATACAAAAGAAGCACAGGAGGTATCTGAAGGTAGAGAGTATGGCTTGTAAGTAACTTGTTCCGTCGGATGATTTATCAGACTGCAGGCCAAGTATGCTTCGCTTCTTGCAGTGAGTATAGATCAGTGGTTTCAAACATGTAGCCTTTTAGCCATGACTGGCTCACAGCAGGCCTCAATCCTGCCTGTGGGATGATTTTACAAAATAAAAACAACAAGAGAAGATTCTAACTGTACTTTACAGACAAAACTGTTCTTGACAATTTGGTCACCGGGGCTGAACTGTTCAATAGGCAGTTATACTGGTAATGCGTAACTCTCACATGACCACTTTTGGTGGTCATATGTGGCCACATGCAGTCTTCGCATTGTGCTCCGCATGCTCACGTGACACACCCCTTCTCCACTCTCAGCCAGTCACAGGCTAATTCGATCTCATGTTGCGTTCAGGTGACAAAAACAAATCGGAACCAACACATCATCAACTCCAGAGATGTTTCACTATTTTCGTCATTTCCTTTAGTAAAAAGGTATATTGCTGAACATAACTAATAGTAGCTTGTCATGTAACTTAGTTACTTCTACAATCAAGTAATCACTAAAGTAACTGAGTTCAAATGAGTAACTTGTAATCATATTACCTGTTTCAAGGTAACTGTGGTAACAGTGTCATAAGTTCAGACATTATAACACAACGTGGACCAAGACGTGAAGAGCACCAGTGACAATGCTCGTAGCATAAAAGGTAAGCACATTACTCTTAAAAAAGCATTAACATCAAAGCAATGCCAAACATGCATGCTAAGGTTTTTCAGAAATCCTGAAAGGTTTTTCTCCTCACAACAAAACGACGGCAGGTATGATATCAGATGTCACATTTGACTTTAATAATGAATGTTTTTCTTTTTCTTTTCTTTTTTTAAGTCTATTGAATATGAACAGTTTCAGGATGTACTTGTATTTTTTTACACCCAAAAAATATGTTAACACTTTTGAGTTGTCTGTATTAGTTTATAAAGCTTTAAACGCAGGTATGAAATGAGACACCCCTGCTGTAATGTAGCAGAAATTGAATATAATAAGCATGAAAGTAATTTCACTGTAGAGTTGGCACCACAAGTACAAAAAGTGAAATGCAGTACTGACATCATCTTTGAACCCGCTGAATGCTTTTATTTGGGAGTTTGTATTATGTTGCTGCTGATCTTCGACTCTCAAAAATGCTTGAGAGTTGAAGATTGATTAAGGTGAAGATGATGTTTTTGCTCAGGAGAAAATAATATATGACAGATGCACATTTAGTTTGGTCTTTCTTCTCTTAATCTCTTTTTGGAGACACTTCTCAGAGACATTGCCTCAAAAACAAATCCTGCCAGGTGACAAGGATGCACAAAAAGATTCCCTGAGTGATGATTCACAAAGACACAAAAATACTTATAGGCAACATCAGTTAATTGAATGCAAACATTTGGAAACATCTATTTTCTCTTAAGAATGCCTTAATTTTTGCTGCAGCTCTTTGTATCTTCCTCTCCATTATTCTCACAAATGTATCAAGAAAAGCAATTTTACAGTTTCTCATTGATTTGATATATATATATATATATATATATATATATAATTATTATTATTATAATTTTTTGTTTGTTTTTTGCCATCATTCGTAAGAATTCTAAATAATTCCTATGGCAATAGAGTCAATTCAATATCAGTCTAAAATGCGATGTGACAGACAGGCAATGAGAAAATGAAGTTTGGACCTCAACTAAATCATCATTTGTAATATTTCAACAAGAAATGCTAAAAATCCCAAATCCTAGATTCCTAGGAAATTATATTCAAAAGCCAGCACATTTAGACATTTGTGAAGAACTGGTGGAGGAGTCCTTACAAAATTTGAAAAAAATAGAACACTCATTTGAACCTGACAGTCATTCTCCTCACATAATACATTTTTTCATATGTTTTTTTTCCACATTTTGAGATGAAGACACATTATGCAGCTATTCATTTGGCATATTTTTCTTGTTGAAAACTGCTGTCACTCCAAGATCGGCTTTCATCCTGAGATTTCCATTCCATGTGTCCTTGTTAATATGTGGAGGATTTCAAATGCCTTGGAAATAGAAACTATAAAAAATGTTGAGAATGTGGAACTGTTTCCATGTGCATGGTGGTGCATTCAAACATTGTATTAGGCAATCCCCAGTCAAATTCCCAAGTTCCTATACCCAACCAACCAATGTTGCCATACTTTTTTACCATAACCTATGAAATTACAGTAAGTTTTTTTTCAACCTCTTTGTAAACTATGTGAGGCACTTGCTCCACATCAACACCTTCTTCTGGGACTGGTCTCATTGCAGCTGTTGTTTTGTGCACCAGAGTGCAAGAGTCATCAAACTAAAAAAAGATGCCCACCTCATCTTTGGTGGTGTGGAAGACGTTTCTAGACCACCCAAAATATTATCTGTGTTTCAATGCTTTAAGAGACTGTACTGACTGACTAAGAAGGCTTGATCATCAGTCC
This sequence comes from Blennius ocellaris, assembly GCF_963422515.1. Lineage (NCBI taxonomy): Eukaryota > Metazoa > Chordata > Actinopteri > Blenniiformes > Blenniidae > Blennius > Blennius ocellaris. The sequence continues at coordinate 13,301,631 of NC_137651.1, forward strand.
TGTTTGTCAAATTTAAAAAATGTACCTCTTTTTGGTGGGAGGCACATCCAACATACATTTAAGCTGCAAAGACCCCACAGTGCAATTACAGCAGCTCAGACAAGGCTGGACAATTACAACTACTTCACCAAAAGTGGCAACAGTGCGAAAAGCCAGCATGCCAGTAGAAGCTTGATTGAGTGAATCAAGTGACTCAGAAACTCATCTCTCTCAGGGGCTTGACACATTTGAACTCAAGTTAGTAAAATGAGCCAAACCTGCCATAATGACTTTTGAGTGGTTCAATAGTAAATAATTGGATTAACCACTATTCAGAAGTATTAGTCTTCAGATTCTGAATTATATTATATTATATTATATTATATTATATTATATTATATTATATTATATTATATTATATTATATTATATTATATTATATTATATTATATTATATTGTTATTGTTATTATTATTGTTGTTGTTTCTACCCTGAAAGACAATTATTTATTAGCACAACTTTATGCAATAACTTGAGGTGATGTAACACATATTTCCTAAACATGTTTTAGCATTAGAATACCGTAATGATCTGCCACATTTCACAATGAAAAATGTAATTAAATGAAAACAATATTTTTTTTTATCAAATTTGTTAATAAACATATTGCAGTTTAAAGTTTTATAATGTAGTTCACCAATGGCAATAATCAATAAATTATGGTACAGGTTCCTCTCTCTCTGGACTTGTTTGTGTCATGTGGTAATACACATCTTTTCACTTTCCTTTGAGTGTACGGGCGGGTTCGATTCTCATCTCCACCAGTCCACATGTCGAAGTGTCATTATGCAATACACTTAACCCCAAATTTCTCCCAAAGAAGTGAAAGCACCTTGCATGGCTGCATCATCCATTGGAGTTTTAATGTGTGTATGAATGGGTGAATGTGACCAACAATGCAAAGCACTTTGGGACTATTCACACAGTTGAAAAGCGCTGTATAAGGAAAGTCCATTTACTATTTTATTTCATTCATTTAAAACATTCCCCCTTTCTTTTACTCTGAACTTCTTTCTCTTTCCTGAGCCTGTTGCTTCTGAGCTAACATTTTTAAATGTGTAAACTTTCATGTCTCACCTCCGTTGTTCTCCGTTTATAACTTACCTAATAAGGCCATTCCAATCTCTTTTATGTATTTCCAACCATCTTACGCTTGACCCTAGCTCCTCTATCTGTTCAGGCCTAACCTCCATGAACTGTTTTTTTTATTAATTCCTCCTTGCTCTTTCTCCTTATTTATGTCCATACCGCTGACCCTTTAGCTGTTTCTAGTGAGCCATGATCTGTCTCTGGTGTCTAATTAATAGAACCCTGCTGTGTGACCAGATTACCGCAGCCCTACCACTGTGCCAGCAGTTCTGTTCTGTTGAAAGCAATGCGCGCGCACACACACACACACACACACACACACACACACACACACACACACACACACACACACACACACACACACAAACACACACACACACACACACAATGCCTACAGTTTTATGAGGTTTCATAGTAAATATGTCAAGGAAATCAGTAAAACTGGTAAATGAAAGAGTCCTACACAAAATATGTATTTAAATATTTAAATATTTGTTTGGTTTGCTTTTAAAGTACTTTAAAGAGGAAGAAAAAACCTGCATTAGTGTCAAAGTAATATACAACTTCTGCGAAGTACTGTCGTAATATCTTTCCCTGAAATTACGATTTTGTTAGAAAAGGTTTTGATTGAGATGACAGAGCAGAAAAGAAGTGATTTTGCTAAAAGTTCAGTTAGATTGCACTACTTCTCAAAAATGCTTTAAAATCATCAAGTGAAAGATCCTCACTTTCTACGTCTTTACTTTTCACTTTCCATTTTTTTGAACCAGTACAAAAAACCTCCTTTACAAATACCTGGTACGGTTAGAGGATGATCTTTAGTGAGAAAAATGGCTTCTTGAAAACTGTTTGGAAAGTGTTTTTTTTTTTTTTTTTAAGAAGAAGAAGAAGAAGAAGAAGAAGAAGAAGAATGGTACTTATCATGCAAAGAACTGTTCCACTGCTACTTTAAAATTAAGTTCTGTTAAGTACAGGGAGCAACACAGGTTTTTCAACAGGACTGCATTTATTTGAAATGATTAGATTGCCTGAAGGCAGGCAGTTCAGTGTGGTATAGATTGCCACCCTATCATCTTCTGCAGTCATTTATCGAATTAGCGGGATGCTGCAACCAATCCTCAGCTGACAATTGTTAAAAGCAGGGCCATGTTGCCAGTGAACTATACTGACTCGTTTGGCTGATTTAGGCACATCAATTAATCTGATGTGTGGTTTTGGACAGTGAATTCGCAGAGAAATAGTGTCTACAGGGAGAACACGCTAACCAAAAACCAAATTGCTATGAGGCAAATACTACACTAGTGTGTTGCCTAAAAATACATTTAATTCTAACTTGAATGTGTTATCTTGAGCCAAAACTATAACATATTTATTTCCAGATTTACACTCCTATTTATTCAAAAGACTCATGAGGATTTTGCCACGGTGTTTAAGTTACTATAAAATGTCAGAGTATATTGCAACAGTATAAACATAGCAAAATATTGCAGTATTTAAAATTTCACTTGCCAGCACCAGCAGTAGCACTTTGCTGATTATATGGCCTTTGGCAAGGCCAGTTCAACAGATACAAAAGTAAACATACCACCTCAAATGTTGCACTCTGTCCATCAGATACAGCACACTATCAAGCTCTGGAACCATTTCATCAATATGTGTTAAACTACAGTGTGATTAAGATAATCAAACAAATGTTATCACAGTCATGCGGACCTGTGGCCGAGAAGATCACTCATGGCACATTTAAATACATTTCCTCAAAGGCTTTTCTGAGATATTGCATCATAAAAATGGGATAAATGAAAAGTCTCAGTGACTTTAAAACTTTAAGTCAAATTTTATCCAAACACTCTTACTGTGACATGGGTTAGGGTTATCACTTCAAGCTGTTTGTCAGATGTTACGTCAATGCCAGGAAAAGTACAATGTTTCCAGCCTACAACAGTTTCTGCTGAGTAATTTCATGAGGAACTATCACATATTCATTGGAGCACCACGGTCACGCCATTTTGATATTATAGTTTAATTCTGATGACGTTTTTATCAGGATGGCGTGTTCTATATAGTGGCCAATTTTCAAGTCTCAATTTTATGCAGCTTGATATGTTACATATGTCTCCCAAATTTCTTAAACATCAAGTGTTGTGTCGGCTTTATAAACACATATTTCACCAACCACAAATGACCAATTAATATGAAATAAAGTTTGTGGTATGTGTGAGTTTAAAGTTGATGAAGTGAGTTTAGGTTGTGCTTCTGAACAAGTATGTAATTGAAATATTTAACAGTGCATTTCAACAAAACATGCCAGAGTGTGCCTGCATATACTGTAGACAATTACACACACTTACGCGCAAGGTCAAATACACACCAGGGGAACAAACCATGCTTGGCATCACAGGAACATGAAACAATTTGTGGTTCATTGGGTTTTGATAAGGTTGGGAATTAATATGACATTGCTTTAATTTCAGTCATACACCATTCCCCTGCTGACTGATGTCAAGGTTGAAATGGGGTGGTAATGTGTATTTTAAATTGCTCTCAGGACTGAAAAGAAAAAAAAAACAGATGAAAGTTGCTTCATGCATAAGGGAAAACAAACAGGAGCAGACTCACACAACTTAATGCATACATAGCATGTAGCCAAATATGCATCAATTGTGTGAAGTGCCAAAGTAATTTTGAAATCTTTCTTTTCTCTTGATTGTTGTCTGAAAGAGGTGTTAACGCTCATGAATGTTTGAATATGTTTGGGCTTTGGGGATGGACAGTCTGTAAAATTCCATGTGTGTACCTTTGTGTTTGTGGGAATACTATTTTAATCATGTGTCAACTTCAGAATGCATAGTTCTGTCCTTTTATCTTTGTCTTTCCCTGGACATAATCTAAGTCTTTTGCACCCTTTTTCACACCACAACAGTCACATTTTGAAATCTGTGATGCAACTGCAGGAAAGAAAATAAATTGTGGAGAAGGGCACAATACTTCCTTTTTTGCACAATTACTCCTAAGTAATACGATGAACAGCTGTGGATAAAAAAGGTCAACTTTTCAAATATAAATTCTGAAATAAATGTAAAATGATACTCTTATCTTTTTATCCTATTTCTCAAAGTATATAAATAAATGTAAAAAAAAATCTCCCTTTTATAGTCAGCATCATTTTTCAAATTTAATCTGGTCTTCCACTTTAAAATATATTCTTACCGCAGCCTGTGTAATATCCAGGGACTGTCCCATACTCCCCTTTCCCCATACATCATTCCCATTCAAGTGTGAGTCCTTACAGCAATTAAACGTACCTTCCGTGGCATGCTTGGTGAGAGGCGAGCAGAGCGAAGGAGAGATGTGCTGAGGACATAAGAAAGAGAGTAATAGAGAGGGGTAAAGAAAATGAAACACAAAGGGAAAAGAGCAGCATGGAAACAGAGGAAGGGAGGCAAGGAAAATGAATAAGAACATAAACAAGTCTCTCACCTCTGTTTCTTCTCCTTCAATCTCATATATAAATGTGATGGTTCCTCTCCCCATACAAAACCCCATAGGCAATTTAAGGAAAGTAGGCCAAAATGAAATATGGCTGCAATATAAAAACAACACTTCAGACGCACAGCCTGATAAGAACAGCATGTGTGCGTGTATGTGTGTGCGTGCGTGTGTATGTGTGTGTGTGCGTGCGTGTGCATGAGTGAGTAAGAAAGACTGAGTGAGTTTGTGGTACGTATGGGTGCAATGGGACACTAAATGGGTCGCAAGGCAGTTGAGTGTTTTATTAAGATTGAATCAAACGGAGGATCTCAAATGAAATTTTACACAATTGAAAAGCCTATATGATCTATCATCCTGTTCCTTCCTTCGCTCCCTCTCATGCCCATGCCCACACACCAACCCGCCCGCAGAGCAGAGTTGCCTGCCGACGACCCCACAGTCATGCTGCACTCACACTTCTCTAACCTTTCAGCCACCAGCATACTGTAGCATAAACAGGCTAAATCCCCGGTAATCTGTCTGTGACAGGCCTGAGGAGCATGTTGACTTGTGCTAAAGAGTAAAGCCTGACCCAAATATGGATATGGGCATCAGCCAAGAATGTGACCTGTTATTTGGTAATATGGATGATTGCACAGAGTAAAACGATGACAGTGTTTTGGTAAGAAAATGGACATGGCGGCCTCAAGTGGCAGTAGGACATCACTCTGCTTTCTTGTGTGGTTCTCAGGACTTAATTTCTCAGAAATTATACACAACGGCAAGAGTGGAGTGGAGACTCATCATGACCAAAATATCATGTTTGTAGTGGCAGGCGGAGGATGGAAAATTTGCAACAGGTTAAACAACTCAAAGTGACCTTTTTGAGGACAGACCTCTCAGTAGTGCCTTATAAGGGCAATATTTAGCCATCTTAATAAAGCATATACTCAATCAAAACCTACTTATGCTTTAATCCCTTGTTCAAAATAAAGGATATCATGTTAAATGTCTTTTTGCATTTTGTAGTGATTTAAAATGTTTATATTGTTTAAGGACAGTCAAAAGCACGTGTTTGTTTAACTAGTTTATCTTGTAATGTGAGATTATCTGACACTCCACATTTTCCAACAATTCTTTGTAACTTCTAGTCCTACCATTTACTGTCTGATGACTAACTAAATATTTATCTAGTGGGAGCCAAGAGTCAAGCTAATTTAAATAAAGTTTATGTCAGACATGCAAACTTAGGCAATTATCAGTGAATTATTTTGAAGCTTATTCATTGTACTTGTAAATTTGTCACTGTTCACTCATTTAAAATAAATTGAGATTCTATTTTTGTAAATATAAACATGTGCTCTCTAATCACAGCTCAAACTCTAACAAAGAAGGTCAGCTGTCACTGACACAACTGTCAAATTATGTTATCCATCTTCCAGTTTGCATTCTATGCTTTTTTTCTGGGGGAAAAAAAAGTTTTCCTGTGTGTTAAAGCCGTGGTATACTGCTGTGATGTGAACCGCTGATGTTATCCATCCATCCATCCATCCATCCATCTATCCATCCCTCAGGCCAGGTACACCCATGGTGGGTTATCAGTCCATCACAAGAGGTGAACACAGGGAGTCTTGCACATGTATGTTCCCACCTACAAGCAATATACAGTCACCAATTAGCCTCAACTGCATGCTTTTGGAAGCTGGAGACTCTGGAGAAGAACAATTTTAATGGTACACGGAAATGAAGCGTTGTTATTTTTATCAAAAACGGAGGTGAATACTTCAAGTGCCGGAATGTCGACAGTGTTTCAAACCACTTTGCCACCTTATAGTCTCCTGACACGTATTTACTCTTCACACCTACATATCATAGCGTATTCTGTACCCATGCTTAAGTTTCTGGCCTTCATGCTTGCTTTGACATTCATAAAGATGACAATGGACCTTGTGTTGTTTTTTCCCCCCCTGCTGCCTGTAATAGATATAGGAAGGCCAATTGGTAGATGCTAACATAGATACATTGTTACACCCTTACTTTCCCACTTGACCTTGTCAGTCTCCATTTCCCACTCACTTTACTGGGTTATTTTGTTGGAGCGGTGTGTTCTGAAACCTGTTAACCAGCTGTCTCACACTCATTACCCTCCTCCATCTGTTTCTCAGTTCACCAGCTTTTAAGTAACAACCCCAACCTAAGCCTGGAAGCTCACACCCCATCCTCTATCTGTCTCTGTTCTACCAATTAGGAAAGCTAATGTCAGTGAAGGACAAGCACTCTCCATTACCTGTGAAGGTTAAATGAAACCAGCTTCCATTGGTTAGTGCGATATCCCAACATGTGCAATGGAGTATTTGTGCAAATGTGCATTTCTATGCAGGTTATTTAAAGTCAAAATACTTCTGAGTGGACCATCATATCCACTACAGGGATAAGGAAATGAACAACATGTATGGGTGAGCTTCTTCCGATTACTCTGGTTTCTTCCCACAGTTCAAAAACATGTGGGGTTAATCACTGTGAATGTGTGTCGTTGTCTGTCTCTCTGTGATTGCCCCGTGATGGACGACTGACTTGTATTGGTGTACCCTGCCTTGGTCTGTACTTAGCTGGGATTAGCTCCAGGTCCCTACAAACGATAAAATGGTGTAGAAGATGGGTGGATGGATGGATATATTGATAATGAAAAAGCATGGTGACAGTTGACTGTGAGCTTGATGATGGACAGTGCCATTCTGTATGTAGTTTGGATGTAATTTTTGTTTCTGTGAGGTTTTACTCCAGGTGCTGCAAGACAAGAGGGTTAGTAATGGATTAATATATGTAGTGTGACTTTAAGTTGAGATGTAGGAGGCAATAAGGATTCAGTGGTCTAGAGGAGTCAGTACAGTGGACCCCCAAAGTTTCTACACACATATATTAGTCCCAGCATAAATGCAAAAGTCGCACCTATCCCGAAATTTCCTAGAGGTGGTTGTCTGAGGTCATCTGTCTTTGTGATTGCTCTGGCATGAGCCTTGTCTTTTAATGAGTGTTGGCCCATGTATAATCTAACCTCCTTCGACCCTTGTGTGGATAGAGGGGGTATAGAGGGGAAGTGGATCATATAAATAACAGGAAGAATGAAAGCAGGGCAGATAGTGGATGTTCACATTTGTTTTTGAGTATGAAAGTTGGTATTCCTGATAATCAATAAGTTCAGCAGTGTTATCCAAATATGTTTTGGATCCTAATGCAATCATCAGTGACACCAGATTACAGAATTAAAGTGCCCCACAAGGTCTCGGTTTAAATGTGAAAAATATTTATTTGCACAAGCAGACACCGGTATGCACGTACGTACGCACGCCCAAACATACATGAGTGAGAGGAAGAAGAAGAGAGTATTCAAATCAAAATTAAAACAGACAGAAAGAGCATGACATAAACCAATATCCTTCTCTCTGACACTATGATTGGATATTTACTATCTCTTTGCTCCAAGCATACACGCAAGAAATGAATTAAATGTTTTCTTTTTTCCTTTTCTTTTTTAACTGCTTATCCCTGCATTCATAACAGCGGATTGACGTTAAAGGGGCACGGGTGAAATTAACTTGTGTGTTTGGGGGGTTGCTTTCCAGTCTGCAGCTTATTTTGATGATGTTGAAATGAAAGGGAGGGAAAATATCTCTCAAAGGCTCCTATCAAACGCCTGTCAATTCTTACTTTAACCGCCTAATCCCTGATGCCATGCGGTCAGGGCGAAGACTGCACTGCCAAGCTTCTCAAACCAACTGTTTGCCTCCCCTCTTTCTATTTTCTCTTCCCACCTCCATTCAGTCATCTCTGCTTCAATCCAACCCTCCTGGTGAGCGACACATGACTCTGAAACGCCATACCTACTGTGGCTCCTTTCTCCTGAGTTGATGCTCACAGTTGGACCTGGCAGGCACGTTGAAAGACCAAGCGGCATTCAAAGAGTGGTAGGCTGACAAAGTAACAGAAGAAGGGAACAAATCTTTGCCTCGGGAATTGGCGTTGAAGGTCTCCACATTTATATTTATTTCTGTCCTTAGCACAGTGCACACCATGATAATGAATATCAAGTTGACACATAAAGACATAGGCCTGTGATCAGTAAGGCTTTCTTTTTTTGGGGTAATTCAATCCCGTCTAAAATATTGTGAATACATGGAAAAGAACACACAAACTCTCTCTCTCTCTCTCTCTCTCCCCCTCACACACACATGCACACCTGTGCATGAGCCTCTTTCAACATTACATATAAACACGCACTCACGCATGCCATATACTGTGGCCATAACACAGCGCTAAAATTCCCAGTAAGTTTACTTTTCTCTTCAGTTTTGGCCTCTGGGTAAGTCAAAAAGGAGAGCCACAATAGCCCACATAGAATAAGCAGCAAGCAGTGTGAGAAATAAACAAGGACACAAAACACAGGAAATAGTGTAATGAGAGTCAAATCACCATTACTGTATCAAACCTGTGTCTGTTTCTGTCAAGGTCATATGAAACATAAATCTGTCTACGTCCATTGTGATAGTTCTTACACTGATTTAGCCGCTGAGTAATAATTGTTGCTATGCATTAGTCAGATTGGCAAATACAAACATGTTTGTCTCGTCAAACAGCAATAAAATCCCAGCAATGTTAGAAAGTGGTTCCGTCCATTCATTCATGAAAAATGTATCCCTGTTGTTAATCAGAATGCCTGTATATTTTGCTGAACTGACCTTGTTGAGGCAATAAACCCTCACTAACTCTTCAGTGGCACTGATGGATATTAGGTACTTTGGTTAAAGTGATTCTCTAACTTAAGTGCCTAACAAGCACTTCCAGCAACAATTTAAAAGAGTATCACTGTCCGGTTGAGTATCCTTGTCATGTTTTAGATGTTGGCAGTTCCACCAGACAGTGAGATCCAGAAAAGGCTCACCAGAAAGAGTTTAAGTCCAACTTGTGGAAGGGTAAAGGTATGCAACATTTGGCTTGAAGTGATTTAGAACAAATTTGAAAAACGAATGCCCTTTTTTAATTATGTATCCATAACCACTACAATAACCCCTCAGAATTATCCAATGACACTCTGTTAAGAGGCTGTCCTTGTGGGGATAGTTATAAAAAAGAAAAAAAAATCTTATTACAATGTTTTACAGACTTCCACCTTCAATATAGTAATAAAACACCTCTTTGACATTGAAATATCATTTACTCTGGAATTTCAAGTGATCTAAATATTTAAAATCCACTATGAGTTCAAACTGGCTTCTCCCTATATTAAAATAAAACATATCTACACATTTCTGATATTGTGTAGAATGGCACATTAATTCCATTTTTACTTTATTTAGGCTTTTGTGAGCCTAAATATTTGAAATAATCCTTAATGTGTGAAGCAAAGACATAATTGACATGTCAGTGTTGGGCATGCAAGTATTTTTGGGTAGGTATTAGTGCATAATTAAAGAATCGGGGAAGTACACAAATATCTTACAGGTTAGTGTGCCAGAGCTTGATCTGCAGACACATCTTAAAACGTTTACACGCAATGGAAAATTATCATTTTTTTACCCATGAAGTAAATGACACGCCAACATATCTCAGATTTATTAGAGTGAATCCAAAATATTCCAAGCTTATTTTGTTATATTCCTAATAGTATCTTGTGTGTTATCAGTGATGAAGTGATGACAACAATAATCCATTCATAAATCTATGTAATACAATATTATCATGTTCACAGGGTGCTGGAGCCAATCCTGACCAATAATAATAATAATAATAATGATTATAATAATAATAATCTTTCTTCTGAATCAAACATTGAATTTTAATTAAGTTGTCTAATGAAGGTCATTACTGAAAATTGCTTGAAAGATTTCTGTACTTTAAGTTCAAAAAAAGCCTTTCAGCAATATTATGTATAATAATCATCATCATAATCAGAATAACAATTATGATTTTTATTTGTATAGCACTTTTAAAACTCAGTTACAATGTATTTAATAACAGGTATAGTTAATAATGAGGATGTCATAAAACCATGAGGGGGTATTACTTGTACTGACTTTCCAAGCGCAGCCGCCATAGTTTAGTAGATGTTATTGTTATTACTGTGGCAACAGAAGCAGTAGCCACTATTACTACTACTACTACTACTACTACTACCAGCAGTAGTATTATTAGTGGGTGGTGGACTGGGCCAGCCCGGCAGGAACTGGTTGGACAGAGGGGATCCACGCCTTCCTCATCCCATCAGTCCTGTGTCCTCACTCAGTCACCCCAGACCGACACAAACACTGCCAACTGACAAGGTAAGACACCACGGAGGCTTCATTTCACGACCTGCTTTACGGTTACATTTCATGTTATCACGGATCTCTGCGTGTGCGTGTGCGTGTGCGTGTGCGTCGCGCGCGGATCTGCGCAATGCCCCGCATCGAGCCAGCTGCGCGCGATTTTCCCTCTGTAATCTTGCTGTTTGTTCAGTCTGTGTCTTCTCAAAGTAAAAGCGGCTCCAGCAATCCGCTGCGTGCGAGCGTGCAGTCACTTCCATCTAGAGATTTTGCCACCGGCCCCCACTATTTGCAAATATTTGAGGATTATAGACGCTTCTGAAGTGAGACACTTGCAGCGGGAATGATTCTCTCTCGCTCGCTCTCTCAGGCTTGCGCACGCGCACACGCACGTCTGCCTGAGGCGTGAACTGAAGGTAGAAGTTAGTTTACATCAACGTGGGTCAAAACTGAACTTTGTAAAAACAGAGTGCAAGAGATGTACTTTCAAACACACTAAATACTCCTCGCTGTAACCATACGAAGGAGGACAATGATGTATGCAGTAAAAAGCAGTTAGAAACTAATTGACTGAGATACTTAATCCTTGAATCCAACTCAGTAACGACATTGCAGTATATACGTGTGATCATGACCCTTCAAAATAGCTACAAATACTTTATACAGTGGATTGGAAATATAATCAAATGTCTCACCATAATGAGTTTTCTTCATTAAAAACTCATGCTTTTTGTGTTTTTAAGGTTAGTTTTTAATAAGTTTAAGTTGTACTTTTTTTTGGTTTTTTTTAATGAGAGCATATAAAATAATTCAATTAAAAAAAAACCTGTTTTCATGTACTATCTGTATTTTTTCCTTTTCTCTTTGTCCGCAGAATTTGCCATGGCGACAATCTTTCAGTTTACACTGGCCGCTCTGTTTTTTGTATTGCTTCATTTCCTGGCTGTATCACTTGCTACTCAGGATGACCTTGTTATCAAGACCCCGCATGGAAAAGTCCTGGGGAAGCTGGTGAATGGGGATGTTAGAACATTTCTTGGAATTCCTTATGCAAAGCCACCAATTGGAAAACTGAGATTCAAAGCTCCCCAACCAGTAGAGACATGGGATGGTGTGAAGGATTGCACCCAACCTCCACATTCCTGCTATCAGTTGCTGGATAAAACATTTTCAGGTAAAAGTCATCGCTTTGTATAATGTATGTGTGTGTGTTTTGTGCTTTGTATGAGCATTCAACATAAAGGGTAATTATATGATGTCTCGCTACTGTTGTTTGTAAAACACAAATACATTTCTTGTAAAGTCACTTTTTCATGCTTTAGAATTTGATGAATACAGTTCATAGGGGAAAAATATATAAGGTTAGATGTTATCTTGGTCCCCAGTCTTGCTTAGCATAAAGCACAATAAGGAGTGAGCAGATGTATCTGGCACTTATCCCTCGTGAGCATTCCCGGGACATGAAGCACGCCCAGTATTCATTGATCTGTCCAAGCGCCCTGAGAATCTTTAAGGAGTGGCTCTTGGTTTGCTTCCAAACAAACTGGTGTGGTTTGCATTAAATATGAATGCAACACTGGCCAAAGATGCCACAGCAAACCAAACAAAACATGCGACAGGTGTCAGAAGCCTCGTCTCCTTGGAGCACATCTCCACGAGTGTGTACAACTGAAAAATGTATGATTTTGTTTTGAAATCTTTATGCATTTCATAAGTGTTTGTTTTCAGTTAAACACTGCTTTGATAGTGAAACAAGTAAACATTCACCAGAAAATATCTAGAGTATACAAAACATAAAGCTGAGTAGTGAGATGTATGAAAATCCTACCGCATTATGTAAGTAAAACACGTTTTGGTCCTGCATTAATAAATAGCAGGAAACTGTGTGTAAGCACTGCCTAGTGCCCTTCCCAGATGCAACCTTAAAATGTGTGATTTAGTTTTTACCGTGACCCTGCAAAGGAAATAGCCATGGTTTGAAGATGTAAATGTTCCCTTGGGTAGGATGTGTTTTTTCGAACATAGTTTCATTCCTTAAGTGAAAGTCTGCAAATGCAAAATGATATTGCTTTGGTGTCGTTAATAATCATTCATATCAAACTTGATGAAGTCCAGAAACCAGTTATTACACAGCAGATTTATCAGTAGAGTAGATCACAAAAAAAAGCAATTATGGTATGTAAAGACAGTGGACTGTCATTTCATTACATTTTTGTTTCAGTGTTCTCATGGTTTGACCATAGATAGCGAGGTGCTCATCCAAATACATGTTTGAATGAAAGGTGGCCTAAAGGGCATTTTTATTAAGTCAAGGCAGGTAATTCAGGAATCGCTCACATATTGACCTAATGTATTCATTAGACCAGAGTTGTCAGAACTGAAACTAACTGTGGTCCAAATTGGCTCGAAGCAATTATCTTGCATACTTTATCTTGATTTGATTTATACTGCTAACTTGAATGCACCAAAGGTAAGGCAGTGTAAATTAAATCCAATGTACTCAATGCTCATTGGTATCTTTTTCTTAACATTCCCACCCCTGTTTTTGTCCCAAACTGTCACCACTGAACTCCTAACCCAACGTGAGTCGACATTTAAACACTTTATTTGAGCTTTAAAACCACATCCTGGCTTTCAAAAATGATGCCAAGCATTAATAGGGCTAGTATTTTCAAAGTAAATAAACAAGTACTTCTAATCTTTACAATCCCAAATTATTTTAACCGTAACTACGGCTCATACATAAATGAAGACCTCTACACACGCTTAAGCACACGCACACACACAGATGAAGCTATTCAAGGTCTTTACCCTCGCCAAAGGGATGGGCTTGGTCATGGATACAAAACTATTTATAGACACAAACCACCTGTCAGGGATTTCAGGGGGCCAACTCTTGTTGATGCCAGAGATGCATATGCAAAATGCCCAAAGATAGAAATGGCACCACAAATAGATATGCACATCAGGGATTGTGCTGAGAATTATACTTATGATTTGGGTAAATTAGTACTGCCTGTCTGCACACAACAAAACAAGTAATTTGTCTTCTCTTCCATTGAACTTGTCATAGTAATAATAATAACAATAATAGCGACAATTGTCAGTTTTTCCCTTTTATTGACGTTGAACATTCAATTTTCAGTCAGTCATGACTTCAAGTATAACAAATAAGAGTATCTGTCAACCAAACAGTCCATGTTGAAGCACTTTTGGTTCACGTTCAATTACTGGCATTAATTTGATTGTTATATTCCAGGATTCAAAGGTTCAGAGATGTGGAACCCAAAGACACCTCTGAGTGAAGACTGCTTGTACCTAAATGTCTGGTCCCCACATGTCAGCAAGACTCAGTCTCAGCCCTCACCACTGGCTCCCGTCCTCGTGTGGATATACGGAGGTGGATTTTTTTCAGGAACATCATCTCTGGACATTTACGATGGCCGCTTCCTCAGTAAATCTGAAGGTGTTGTAGTGGTGTCAATGAATTACAGGTGAGACGATATAAGCTGATATAATGCTAATATTGACCTGACATGCTTTAATAAGTCACAGTAATAAAACCTAGTGTCAGCCATTATGCACATCAATCCTGTGGCACCAGAACAAGTTGGCAAATTAAGGACATGAAAACGTTAGTGTAGAAATTAGGCACCAAAATGCAAGCAAATCCATAATATTCTGTGGGTTGTGAGTTGGAGTAAAGAGACCTGATTTTACTGCACAGCTCGCAGCTGCTTGATCTCAATGACACCTGGAGAATTTTGCAGACAACAACCACTACATTTTGGTATCTACGTTTTCACCTATCCATGCTTCAGTAGTTCTCCTATCAGATAGGAGAATATAGGCCACCCTTCATTCCACATGCGTATCACTGATGTTTGAATATGTCCTTGACAATGTCATCATTTCACTGTCTGTCCTTACTTGGGACATCATTGGTATGGTCGGTACCTCTCACAGCATTTAGGAACCACGTGATGAATGTTGCTGCAGAGAATCTGTAATCTCCTCGTGTAAACATCAAAATTTGACCGTGGTCAGAGATCCTTTGATGTTCATGCTCACTCATTTTCCTGCTGCCAACACCTCTGGCAGTACCTTTGTTTAAAGAAAGCATATGTTGTGGTTGGATGGTGGTCTTTTTTTGCATTTTGACTAATTGGCTTACTCAACAACATTGTCAGGATTCACTGAAAACTGGGTAAAGCACACCGTGTGATACATTTGCACAACAATCGCAGTCAACATTATTTCTGCGTACATGCGACGAGATTGCCAACAGTACCAGCGAATGATTCAAGTGTAATCCTGGCTCGCATGCAGAAACACATTTTATTACACAGAGCAGATACAGAGTGGGTCCATATGATGAATGAATGCAGTTTAAAGGAGCTTGAATTTTTACATTGCACTGTTATCTGTGTGCATGTGTGGGTGGTTGTATTACAAAAACAGATCACTAACTGGGGGCCTGACATGCAAACTACAACATTTTTGAGTATGCGGGGATTATTTAAAAAAAATTTGCTATCTGAATGCGACACATTTCTTAAAAGAGCGAGGGTAAAACAAATGCTATTACCATTCGATGTAAATACTTAAAATACGTACCAAAATATATCTGTTGTGCGGAATTTTATAGAAAAGTCATCATCACCTAAGGTAAAACTGTTTTTAACTCCTACTAATCCATGGAGTCTTCTGAATATTGACCTTATCCTCAACACTTTACCCATCTTTCCTTATTCTTGTGATCAGAGTGGGAGCTTTTGGCTTCCTATCTTTTCCCGATAACAAGAACATGAAAGGCAATGCTGGCCTGCTGGACCAGCGCTTGGCCCTTGAATGGGTATCCACTAATATTGCTGCATTTGGAGGCGATCCTTCAAAGGTGAGCTGTATTATTTGTCTTCTGACCTGACATCTAAAGATACAGTATAAAGTCAACTAATGATGCACTGCCGTTTCCAGGTAACTCTGTTTGGAGAGAGTGCTGGGTCTGGATCTGTAGGCTACCACCTCCTCTCTCCAGGAAGCCAGCATCTTTTTCAAAGGGCTGTGATGCAAAGTGGCTCACCTAATGCACCCTGGGCCAGTATCAGCAAGACTGTGGCCTGGGACAGGTAATATGTGTGTATGTATTTGTATGTTTGAACTTGAGGAAGTTTTTATATGCCAGTATGATTGTAGTTCTTCTACACTGGTTTGTTTTCTGGGAATCTCTACATCTAAGGGAGAAAAGGATATATGTATTGAAAATAAATCTTGTCTCATGAGAAAGCCATAATCAAGGCTTGTATATTGACTCTTTTCATTCTACCCTCTTTTTTTCTTTCAATTGACGACATAACATTTCTGTATCTTACTCAATATCAGTTTTCTCTTTTTCTTTCTCTCGTCCTCATTTGACCCCATCATTTTCAAAATGATTTTTCTTTCTTTCTTTTGTCATTCTTCAGGTCCTTGAAACTGGCATCCTTCCTGGGGTGTCCAACATCTCAGCCGGCAAAGCTTGAAATTTGTCTCCAGCAGGTTGACGCTCAAACTATCACAAGCAAGCAACACGATGTCGTCACGATGCCTTCTCTCTTCACCCCACCCTTTGTCCCACATGCCGATGGAGACTTCCTACCAGATGAAGTTGAAGTGGGTGTGTGTGTGTGTTAGTGCATGTCCGTGGTCTTTATTATGTTCAGTACACCGTTTGCATATGTCCCTCTGTAAATCATCCTATAGGAAATAATCATAGCTATTTCAGTTTGAAAGTAAAATGCATGCCAACATTCAAGATAAAACTACTCTCTGTTGTGTAAAATATCTCATTTGGATTTATAGTTTGTTTTTCTTTCAGGAGGAAACATCCTACATGTCTGATAACATTTCAAACCATCTTAAACGTGATCAGCATTATTTAAATCTGGAGTTTACAAAACTCCAAACGCAAAAACCATCAACCCACGTTCTTTTGTTGACTTCAGGTGTTACTAAACAGCAGTAAACTCCCAAAGAAAGAACTGCTGCTCGGCTTAACCCAGGATGAAGGGACTTTTTTCCTTGTTTACGGAGTGCCCGGATTTGACATCGTCAGTGAGAGTCTCATCACCAGGAATGAATTCCTGAAAGGCCTGGATCTCACACTGTCCAGCAAAAGTCAAGCCATTAGAGAAGCGGCCACTTTCCATTATACCGACTGGGCAGATGTGATGAACAGGGTGAAGAATCGTGACGCACTGGGCAGTCTGGCTGGAGACTATATGTTCATGTGTCCATTGCTAGAGTTTGCTCACAGGTAAACAAAAAAAAAAAAAAACATAAATAACAACTCCTAGTTTTGATGATGCCATTTGCTTTAATTGTCAGATGTAAAAAGAAAAGAAAAATTCACATCAAAGCACTACTGATTGTATTGCAAAACAATGCAACCGTATATTCCATGCTGTCAAAAATTTAAATAACTATTTAACTCACTGTTTTTTTCAGGTACTCACAAAACGGTGGTAAGACTTTCCTATATTTATTTGACCATCGTTCTTCAGTAAATCCTTGGCCGGCCTGGATGGGTGTTATGCACGGCTATGAGATTGAATTTGTCTTCGGTATGCCTTTGAACGCATCTCTGGGTTACACGAAGAGCGAAGTCAACATGACTAAGAAGTTCATTAAACATTGGGCTAACTTTGCTCGGACAGGGTATGCTTTGACATTTGATCAGACATACAATCAATTTGTGTGACATTTCTCGTGGCACGATCAGATTTGATCAATTTTGCTTTACAGGAATCCAGGAATTGATGGAGCTACGTGGCCTGCGTTTACCCAGGAACACCAGGAGTATGTCACTCTGAACTACCACCAGCCACAACTAAAGAAGATGATGAGAGCTAAAGAATGCCACCTGTGGAATAAATTCATGCCACAAATACAGAATATCTCAGGTTAGATGCAAACACCCTAAAATACCCATCTCTCTGTCTGTATCACTATATGTGTCCATTATACAGAAACACAAGTCACATACACAGTCACACATGCAACCAAAACATATTAACTACTATATATAGCACTAAACTGTAGTAGGAGGTATTGCGTCAAGCTGTGCCAGGGAAGCATATCACCTTGTTTAGCCTGTGGAGGAGATTTGTATCCTGGCTTGCTCCCCCCTTTGCTTCACCACTGTTATGGAGGTCTGAGTGGGAAGAGAGGAGAATCAGTCATCACTTCACTGAACACTGATCACACACAGGATGAATAATACTCACACATCTCCAGAATGACCTTTACTCTGTAATCATAAACCATACTACTGAAACTGTTTTGAGTCCAACTAATTGTGCAAAACATTACATTTTCTCTTAATTATTTTATATGCAAAGTGACAGGATAAGATGAAAACATGGAACCGGACAGATGCATTTACATAGGCATGTCAGCGGATGTTAAACGATCTTTCTTGACAGAATACAACATCAACATTTCAGCTTCTTTTTTTTTCTCCACAGATGAGCTACTGTCCTGTGTCAACGCAAGTGGGATTATACTCCACTGCAATTATATAATTCTCCTCATCTTACTGGCTATGACCTTCATCTGGTGATTTTAATCAAGAAGGCGTTCTTCTGTTGAAGCTGCACTCTTTACAGAGAGTAACAGAAGTTGGTGGTTATTGCACAAATTCTGTGTAATTATGTTTGGATTGTCAAAACATAGATATTTATGCAATATTCAGTTCTATAATGTGTGTTTGTCTTGCAACAAATTTCAATTTCTCTAAACCATCATATGGATTTGGTTATTCTGAACTGCAACAGACACTTTGCTCTAGTATCTCCTGTATGTGACTCTCCCAGTGGACATGTGACTATTTTTAATACTGTGGATTTATTTCAGCTCACTTGGCACTTATGATACATGAAATGGTGCATCTTATTTAAAAAAGAAAATATGTTAGGCTGCTGACCACAAATAGTCACATCAAGTTTGACAAATTGATGAAAAATAAAATAATAAAAAGACAAAAAGCGTCTTGGTTAAAACTTTCCATTAGTAGTTAAGAAAGTATTTTATTTTTAATGTCTTCTATGCCATCTGTCTAAAAATGAAACCAGAGATGCTTGGCTCTTTGTGACTACTAAAGACAATGTAATAAAGAATAATATGTGCACACAAGCTTGTGAAAAGTTATTTTTCCATTTTTGACAAATGTTTTTTCCTAATTTGACTAATAGCCACACACATAAAATCACTTCTTGTATCTTTGTATTTTACATGTTTTTTCAATTGCTGTGACCTTTGCACGTCGAAGTATCCTTGAACAAGACACTGAACTCCTAAGTGCTCCCCTTGCTTGGAGTCCCACTCCATTGGTGTGAATGTGTGTGTGACAGGGTGAATATGTTTAATAGTGTAAAGAGCGCGTGGGACAGCTGTCATGGTACAAACGTGCTATACAAGTGAAATCCATTTCCAATTTTATTACATTTTGAGAATAAGATTAGATCGATATCTTGAAATAAGTTGTTTGTCTGAAATCATATTCAGACTGGGATATATTTTGATTTATTTTGACTTTTTATTTTGCAAACATATCACATGCTGGAGAATCATATCCGGAAACAACACTGACAGAATCAAAATACAAATCTGATATTCGATGAGAGCTTAATCATCAAAACTTTAGTATTTTTTTCTCTGCTTTTTAAAACTATAGTCAGACTTCCAACAAGCACGTGCTTTTGTGAACAGACTTCTTTGAACTATTATTTACCACTAGATTTGTTCTTCAGGGAGAGAAAAACAGCATCCTTTTTTAAAGTGCTGTCACTCACATGACATTGACTGAACATAAGCCATTTGCACCGTCTGCCCCAAACAGCCTCTAACCTGCCATTACGACTTGCAGAATGACATTTTATTCTTCCCTCCTTTTGTCACTGAAGACAGTATTAATAAATGGTTTTGCCAGATAAAGGTCAATTTGCAGCCAAAAAAAAAGGCAATGAGATGTTTGAGAGAAATGACCTGCTTTGATTGGATGACCCTATATTCTATTGAAAATCTACTGACACAAGAGTAATTATTCCTCCAGCACATGATACCGTGTGTTCTGGTCTGTATGTGGGTGAGTGAATAGTAATTTCCTTGTTTATATATATATATATATATATATATATATACACAGGCCCGCCCCTCCCTACACGCAGAACACGCGCTGTGCGTAGGGCCCCGCGATCCATGGGGGGCCCCATTTTGCGCAAGTGAATTGAATTTCCCTCGGGATCAATTAAGTATCATCATAATCTGCAAATGTGCAAAGGATGCGCGTGCATTTTGCCGAGAGGCGTACGTAGAGCACCGCCACCAAGTCAGCCTGAGGGCAGGAGAGAGAGGGGAAAAAAAGAGACGAAAGCGCGAAGCATCACCATCTGACCAATCAGCGGTCAGATGGGCCGGCAGGCAGTTGTTTACAGGTGGAGAGTAGAGAGAGAGAGAGAGATGGCTTCCAAACGTCAATACAATAATAATAGTAATAATAATAATTATTATTATTATTATGTTATTGGAAGGGGGCCCCCAAAATAAAATCCTGCTTAGGGCCCCCACTTGGCCAGGGGCGGCCCTGTATATATATATATATATACACACACACACACACACCACTACTACGTTTTGTTCTTCCCATTGAGCATTTCTTAGTCTTCAGTGTATCTCATCCATAATGAATGAAGAGAAAAGATGAAAGTGGAGCAATGGGAAAGCTAAGAAAGAAAGTAAGTTAGAGGGGAAAAAGAACTGCATGAAAAGATAAGGGATCATTGTAAATGGCTGCATATCTTTTTTTATGTGACACCTTGCAGAGTCTCTTCACAACATTAAGTCAATTGTGATGCACCGTACTTGACACAAGCAAAGCTGTAATAGAACAAACCAGTAGACAACCTCAGTTGCTCCTCAAGTGGCAGTGAGGCATCTGTTCTGTATCGTGATTGCTTGCAGCATATCAGCAGGAGGTCAATGCAATGACAGGGTGTCAGTGACAATCCTGAGGCCAAAGCCACAGAAGCAACCCAATTCTGTGAGAGGATAAGCTGCACCTCAAGTGGAAGACTTGGTCAGCGACAGCCATCAAAGTCAGAGTTAGTGTGTAAAAGGATGGATAAAAAAAGAAAAATATATTAGGAAAGTCATTTTTGAGCCTGGAAAGAAAATTGAAATATACCATGAATGTACAATTCAATCAAGGTGTTTTTTTTTTTTTTTATTATTATTTTTAAATGGCCATTGATTTTCATCATTGTATGAATAAATTGTGAATTTTGAAGAAGCAACATCATGTTCTGTACAAGAAAGTCATAGAAATAAGAACTCAATTGGAATAAGAACTCAAATATGAATATGCAAATATGAATAAAGAAAAATGAGTACAACTAAGCAGCAAGTCTAGCACCAAAGTGCTTTCTGTTTTCTAGTTCAATCTTAGCATGTACAATCAACAAACTGATGTCTTATATACCTGTTGTTGTCAAGAATAGTATGTTCCTTGCATTAGCATGATTTTATTTGTGTATCAGTTGAAAATTACTAACCTGATCAAAATGTTGTTTTCATGTATACTGGTCAAAAGCTCAAAGAGTTTTCAATGGACACCAAACTGTCATCTGTGCATGTATTCTTAATTTTGGGGGAGGAAACCATATCAAACAGTGTTTGATACATTTAAGCTTATAAATTCTTTAATGAATCCCCTAATTATATCCAGCCTAATTTTTTTTGGTGTTCTGATGAACAGCTGCGTCATGGGAGACCGGTGAATTTTGACTCATGTCAGTGCAACGGTTTAGTTTTCAGACGTGACACTTGTAGACGGATGTCAGGGGTGAGCTGTGATTTATGCACATGACAGTGACAACTTTATTAATTAAGAGGACAACACTTCCCACTGGGTGTCATGTGACATTACAATTACCGGCCTCCACGAAGTTGAGCACAAACAGACTGTCAAGGGAGCAACAATGTATAATGTCAATGACTGAACTGTTTCTCACTAAAGTCCTTCAAAAGGTAACCCTTTTCCCCCAAATAAACAATTTTAACCATATTGAGATTCTTAAATGTCAATTTCATCACTGAAATATTCACACTGTTTCAAAATGTGTAAAGTTTATTCTCATTAAAGCCTAAATGAGATAAAATGAGGTTTTTACAACTTTATTTAACAGTGAAAACATTTGTTGACCATAGCTGCAACAGTATGAGTTTGAATCCCTGTCTGAGATTCTCTGAGGTTTATTTCTGACAAATGTCTGAACATCTCTACACAAATCCAAGGTAAGTGAAACAACTTCTGCTTATCCTCCTATAACATGACTGGACTGAAACTTAAGCCCGATTTACACGACATTTCAAATGAAAACAGCTCATTTTTGCATTTTCCCTTTGCATTTTAAAAGCAACGTTTGAAAACAATGTCCGTTTACACAAAATCGCAGAAATGCTGAAATGCTGAAACCAACGTATGTTTCATGTTTAGCCACTAGTGGGTGCTGTTTGTTGTTGTAATGAAACCACAAACATGCAGACAACAATGACAATGGTGAGTAGACTTGCATTCGTATGGACAGACGATGAAGTTTTGATTGCCTTTCCAGGTGATTCTCAACGTTAAAACTGCAGAGTCCTAGATGAATATGGACTGGGAGTCATGACGCTCTGGAGGCCGCCATTGTTGATATTATCCATCAATGCTTGCATGCACAGAAGAAGTATTTACTACGGGTGTGGTGAACATGTGCAGTAGCAACGTTACAGAATAGTTGTGTTTTCAATCGTTTCCATGGAGACAGAGCATTTTTAAAAAGTCCTACCCCAGGAGCGGTTTTGAAAAAGTTGCTTTTTCCATGACTTTGAGAGTCATTGTTGTGTAAACGGACACCCAAAATGCAATGCGAGTTTCCATTTTTCACTTGAACATATTGTCTGGTTAACAAGGCCTTAGCTCTAAATGGTAATGGTGTCATCATTTCAAAATGACGATTGTTACTGATCTTGTTAACCACATAAACAGATTGTCGTTCATTCGAGTTTGAAGTGCTTTAAAAAGTGTTGGGGATTATAACAAACAATTCAGCTTTTGTGCAACAACAGTGGGTTTTTTTTTTCATTCCTGTGTTATCAATAAGAGGAAACTACAATTTTATTAAATCACTGTGAATCGGTTGACATGTTTGAATTGGAAGACACTGATGCGTCTTACACAGGAGAAGCTGAATCTATTTATCAGGAACAAGAGTGATTATCACAATATCTGTTGTTCACAGCTGTGTCACACAGCATGGGACCAGAATCTTTCAGGTTATTCACTCCCTGACGCCATCTGTAGGTAACGGGACCCATTTTGATAAATCGACAGCCTCTGGTTTGAGCTCTGCCACCGCAGAATGCAGTATCATTGTATGCCTGTGTCCAGTGTGTTTTTCTCTATTAAAACACACTCAAAAGACTTGAGGCAGGACCAATATAACAGCTCAAATAATGAATACACCGAGCTGGATTTGGACTGAATGTTTGACAAAGAAGACAATTCGAATGAAAGAGATTTTCTTCTTTACAAAAAGTAACAAAACCGTGAATAACCGGCTGTGAAACAGTCAGGGATGAAGACATTATGCTGAGGGGCATGAGCAAAGAAGAGGCAGATTTATGATAAATTTCCTAATTGAGCTGTCATGTCCTCATCATGTAGGTCAAAGGGAAATTACTATTCTGGTTTTACTGTTAATATTTAAACTTTCAAAAGTTGTCAAGACCCTACATTTTTCACTTAGCAGTCTGACTTCCACCTGCAAAGGGATACGGCCCTGTAGGTATTTACTGAAATGTCCATGCCTTTCAGCTACCCTCCAGGCGGGAAAAATAATTATAGGCTTTTTAAATAATCCAAAGCTACTTCATGACCTCTTCAGTACATTATGATAATACTTCCAGGATTTGACTTTTCCCCATCTGCACACAGGTTTGCTGTGCTAAAACTACACAATACTGTATTCATTAGCTGTGTTTCAATTCCTTCGAGGGAAATGTCCTTCTCAGCCTTCAGAGGACTACCAGTCCTCTGAAGTCCTGCATTCAGCAGGGTATATCTAATAAACTGAGACGATCTACAAGGCATTTCAGGACATTACTGACCTCACAGTTGCATTCAGCAGTCGCCTAGCAACTGTGCCATCAATCCAATCATATAAGGAAAAAATACGGAAGAATACACTTTAGTATTCTAACTGCTTAGGTCTATCAATATATTTCATTAAGAACAACTCAATTCAGATTTTGTAAGTTGATTTGTAAGTGATTTGAAGGCAGATATGGACATTTGATTTGTCTTTTTTCCCTGCTGTGGGGCATGTTCTTTCAGTGTTGTCCATAACTGAATAGTGCATGTGAGGTCTGCAATTTTTTTGTTTGTTTTTGCTTTCTTTTTTAAAACCTGTTTCACATTTTCATCTTATTGAGATGTCAGCTAATCAGTGATCATCACAGATGCCTTTTTTATTTTTTGCATTTCAGTGACCATTGTCAGACCTCCATGAAGGTAAAAGATCACTCTGTATTGACTATCACTGTCTACTGTGGTTTGTCATCTTTCTGACCACTTTCCACCAATTCAATGTAATCAAAATGACAGCTCATAAAGTCATGTATGTTGCACATTTGTCATATATATTTTATATGGTTTATAAATGAATCATGTTTTATGAGGTTGTTTGTGGTTTCTGTAGCTGTTATTAGTCACTTCACCAATTCTTAAAAACAAGCTTTAAAGGATTTAACAATTCTAATTGTTTTGATAGATTCCCATACCCCCTTATTTTTTGTGGTTCAAGCTGGTTTAGAAATGTAAACAGTTCTACCTGTTTGAGCCATTTTACCCTATTTAATCAATTTTCACCACTTTAGATGTTTGTTGTTGTTGTTTTTTAGCCCTTTGTAACTAATAAATAACTGCCATTTTAAAGACAAATTTGGAATTTAAATGAAGATAAAAAAAATGTTTATTAACATGAAATTTGACTGCTGACACACGGGCTATTGACCCCTGGCTCAGTGGATCTGTTGTCGTCTTGGAAGTGGAGGACACATGTCTGTGCTGCATCTATTGAATTTGGACAGCTCTGTTAAGCCGTGAGTGATGTCATCAGTCTTGAATGTAACTGCCCAAGGACTTGGCCCAAAACATTGGACACATCTTATGTCTCTAAAATAAATATAATTCTACATATGTAACCTGAGAAATACTGTAAACTTAAACTATTTGAATCATGTATCCTACCAATTTAATCCCAGTCCTCTTTGACTGCTCCAGCATTTATCCAGTTATTTACTCCAGACAAAATTACTGATGAAGATTCTGGATTTATGATGGAGTATGGACATGTAGGAACACCCGTGATTGTCATCCCTGTGAAGAACAGTGCTCAACAGGTAAATCCCATAACAAGAGGCATTTCAGACAGCCCTGGAGTTAAACAGAAGAGGCTGTTTAGCATCATGGCAAAGTGAGAATGAGTCTGACCTCAGCTGTCAGTTGAGACAGAGGCAGCCATCATTCAAATGAGACAAGTGATTAGGGTAAAGACGCATTGAGACAGCCAAAGAGAAACAGGGAAAGCAAGAGGGAGGTATAGAAATTGAAGGAGGTAGGCCACAGTGATGTGAGAAAGAGAGCATAAAAATGATGGTAGATAATGGAATAGACTTTGACCACTGCTGGCAAAGGGTTCCAATTCAGAAGGGGTGAAAAATACACCAAGGTAGTGCAGTCAGAACTTGGTAAGGATGGAGAAAGTAAATGCATTGGATAAAGAGAGATGTTTTCATGTGGGCCAAAAAAATAAATAAATACAAAAGTTTGAGAAGTGGGAGAAGAGGGAAAAAAAACGCATGATAAAAGGACACAGTGAGGGTAATGCAAGTCTGAAGACTTTCAAAATGGGAAGGGATTTGGTGACACTGAATGACACAAGGAGACGCAGCCAGCTTTCATCAGTCGCCTGATGAGTAGAAGCAGAGAAATATAATAGCATCATTCCAGGGAAATTGAAAAAGGTCCCGGAAGTGTCTTTTAGAAAATATTTGAAGGAACATGCAAAGTTTATCATGGGGTTTGTGGAAACATTTTTAGAGTGGAAGGAATAAAAATAAACAGAGCTTCATCTGAGACTGGACGTCACACCCTTAATTCGCTTCGCTTCAACTTCTCCCTTACCTCATTTTCTTTCTGTTCCAACAATTGTATGAAGCCCAGCCATACTTCAGCCCCAAGAACAGACACTTATCCTTGAAAAGTATATGACGAAATATAGTATGTATATCACGCAAAAGTTGACCTTCAGCTCACATCTGGCTAGAAACCATTCGCATAAAATGTTTTCATAGTTTGGGGTGTGGGGGTACAACAATATAGAATATCTGGGTGTCAAGGGGATGCCATTCCCCTGCATGACTTTTGTTTTGGAACAGAATTATTTGATATAAATACATATTTTCAAACAATTTTAAAACAATTGCTTGTAAGTGTAATGGAGAAGAAGTGATCTGTAATAGGTTTCAAAGAAAGTATGAAGGGAGTGACCATTGCAGTCTATTTTTTAGGATTTATCTGATCTTTCAAACTCAATGTAGAGTGATGCTTTTATTACCTATAGATCCCTACAGACTGTCCCAATAATATACTGTAAAAGCAAATCTGGCATTAAACTAAAAATTATGATTCCCAGACACTGAAAATCCCTTCATCAGCCTTTTTCTTTTGAGTCCATCCTACCCTTGCCTCTTTTCCTCTCTTTTGAGTAAAACAGCTGTCTACCTTATTTATTGAGTGATATTGTTATATTATATTCTGTATTTCCAAGTCCATGCAGGAATGCGTTGTGCAGTGTTGACACTTGACCATAAAAATAAAGTATGTGCATGTGTGCAGAGGAAAAATACAAACTGTAAACTTCTCCACTTGGTTTGACTCACAGTTTTCATGTGTGTGTGTGTGTGTGTGTGTGTGTGTGTGTGTGTGTGTGTGTGTGTGTGTGTGTGTGTGTGTGTGTGTGTGTGTGTGTGTGTGTGTGTGTGTGTGTGTGTGTGTGTGTGTGTGTGTGTGTGTGAGTGAGTGCTTCGGCACTTGATATTTCAATTTAAACAAAGAAGTGTCTGTATTAGGCAGATCTGTTTTTAATGTCAGAGAAGCAAAGAAAACCAACACAAGAGATCATTTTGTGGAACAATGAAATGTGCCTTTGTATGAAGTCCAAATCCAGCAGTTATACACAAATAGGACTACAAAGGGTCATATGATTTTCTACAAAATATATTGTCCAAACATATTTCAGGACTATCCTCATTATTTAGATATACAGTATCAGGGGTTGGAAATATCTCAAGAAGGAAGTAAAGGCCAGCATTTTATTTCTGTTTTTTCATGAAAAGAAATGTATGATGGAAAAATGTTCACTGAAGAGATGACACACATATTTACATCACTGTCACGAGGAGAGTGCAGTCCAATAAAAACACTATTGAGCAGGTCAGTCTTTGGAGGTGCCAGAATTTTACTTTAGCAAGACAATGTTTTTTTTTTATTTTTAGGCTAGATAGGATACATTGTCAATCAGAGCTCCTCTTCAGTCTGCAACATTAAAACAGTGACACATCCAGGAAATCTTGGCGCTTTCCTTGTTTTCGACCCGAGTCTGACCGGCCATAGTATAACCATCACAAGGCAAGCTATTATCACCTAGAGAGTATAGCAAGGGTTAAAACATCGATACCCAAGAAGGATTTAGAGAAGTTAATCCATTTGTCTTCAGTCATCTTGACTATTGTAATGCTAAGTTTACTGGTCGTCCTAAATTATGACAGCTGCAGCGGATTCAAAATGGTGCTGCTTGTATCTTGACAAACACCAAAGAAATGGAACACATCAGTCCATTTCTCAGGTCTTTCAACTGGCTTCCTGTTATAGAGTCTATACATCTAAATGCACTACTGGTCTACAAATCTCTGAATTGTTTAGGCCCAGAATATATCTCAGATCTTCTGTTTCGACACCTTTCACATTTGGATCAAACCTGCTTTCTGTTCTCAGAGTCAAAACCAAGCATGCAGAAGCTGCTTTCTGTTTGTAGGTAAATAGAATTCGGAACAAACTCCCTGAAAACTGCAGGATGAGTCCTTTTAAAACCAGGCTGAAGATGTTTCTGTTTTCTGCTGCCTTTCAGAAAAGACAGACATTATTCTATGTTGCACTATATCTTTATTGTTCTTCTGTTAACTGCTTTATATTTTAGATAATTTAGATTTGATTTGTTTCATGTTTTTTTCTTTTCATCTTGTTTTGTTTGCCCACCTTTTTCATTGCCAACTGTGCATGCCTGTTAATACAAAGCACAATTGCATTGTTGTTGAAATGTGCTGCACAAATACAGGGATTCCGATTTCAAAAGACATGTCATTTCAATTGAAAGAAGAAGAAATCTACTGTGAGAGATGGAATGCAGACTCCATAAGTATGTGTTCTATTCAACTCGGATTAAAAACAGTTTGGTAGATGAAAGTGACTACTTCTATCTTTGTCCTGATCCAATCTACTTCAACAGAGTTAACCAAGTTGCACTGCTTTGTTTATACAGTAGCCCAAATACTAGTGTGTAGAGGTCACCTTAGGTTCCCTTACACTCAGAGAAATGGCAGTTAGTCACAGACTGCAGACGGCTTGGTATGAAGTAGAACAAATATTTGTCTTGTAAAGCATTGCATAGGAAAGACAAACTTATGGCTTGGCCTTGTTTGACACAGGAGTCGAGAATGAGGTCACAGAATGACAGGATATAGAAAATGTTGTGCAATTAAAATCTGTGCACTTTCTGTAATTTGTTATAGCTAATAAAAGGTTTTTAAGGCAAGTTAACTTTTTTTTGTGTTTGTGCCTTAATGAGAACAGGTGAAGGTTTTTTTTTGACTGTGATCGTGAGATGCACAGAATAGTAAAGTGTGGTAGAACACATTCAGGGTAAACTGTCCTTGCTTATTGTCACTGAATGAGAAGTGGATCTGAGGAGGGGATGAATGATCATATACATAAGAGGTGAATAATGGAAAAACAAGAACTTGCAGAAATTTGCTGGGATTTGAGGTGAGTTGCACTCCTGAATATTAGAAGCAGTTAGCTCCAGTTAGGGGGAAAAGACCACAAACTACATGTTTACTTGTGCTACCTGCTTTCCAGAAATGCTTTAAGCAATATTTGATATTGTATGAGGTGTAATCAAAAAGTTTCATATCTCAGTTTCATTTTATATTCATAGAGAGTAGATTACAACAGAAATGAGCGGTAACTTCTATAAATCAATATGTTGCATGATGCACCATGATCATTGGAACATGTATTACATGACTTCATTTGACCACAAGTTTGAAAGCTTTTACCTTTTTTTTTTTTCCACCACAAAACTCAATTTATATTCATGAGTATGTCCATTAACAGGCCTGGGAGCTTTAACATTTATTATGTGAATCATCACTGCTTAAAAGAATTGGGTGCAGGGTTACAACCCAGGCTCTAAGTGTAAACAGTGTAACTGCTTAAGACCTTAAGAACTATATGTAGGCCATTTTTGTGACTAGGACCATCATCTTTTTCATGGGGTTGTTTGTGAACTGACCCCAGAATCATGGAGAAACTAAAAAGGGCAACAACAACAAAAAATCAACGCCATTGCACTCTATCCACATCAAGTTTCTCACCATTCTGAATAATGCAGGTTAGTAAAGACAACAGCATTCTTGCATACAATTAAAGGCAAGTCAACAGTTCTGGCAGATGAGTATCTTCTTCAACAGAATCAGGCTTGGTTTATGGTCTACAAAGACACAGATTGCAATTTTTAAATCATTCCCGAGTAGTGAGTTAGAAGACTGTTCAAATGCAGACCGACTTGTAAGGAAGATAATGGGTATGTGGAAGTTATTTTTATTTATCCGTTTTATGATGTTTAATGCAAACAGTGGCTAATTAATCTAAGACAGACCTCAGAGACACCCTATGCATAACTGTTGTATTGTTTAATTTGACCTCCTTCCATTTCCACCTGTTCCCATTAGGGCCCTAGTCCATGAAATATCGGTGCCGATATAAACAGGGGCAAAGTAGATGCACATTTGGAAGCTGATTTACACTGAGGGTTGCATCTAACTGTCGTGCTGACTTGGCAAAAGTATCAGGACCCAGGAGCATAAATAAGACTGTCAATGAATTCATTGTTTATTCAAGTAAGGTCTTAACAAGAGCCATGTCTGCTAAGGCAGTGGCACAGACAAACAGACAGACGGAGGTCAGGAAATGCTTTTTAAACAGCGATAAACAAGAAAATCTGGAACAAGAGACTGACACGGATGTAACAAGAGAGATAAATTAGCATGGAGTCAATTGTGGACCAAACATGTATACACTGGAGAGAGGAGAAACTAATGCCTCACAACTGACAATAATCAAGAATCAAGGAAGCTGCATAGAGGAGGCCATGTGGGCCAAGTCACACAACACAAGAAAGAGACAGGAAACAACCACAAGTGAAGGCCAATGAAATTAACAAAGGAGCATGGCTTTCACTGAGCACTCTGAAGCCATTTCTTGAACCAGATCCCAGAAGTGAAAAAAAAAAAAAAAGCCAGACGAAACCTGAGAGGGAGCCAAAGCAAACAAAAAGTGAATTTCATTGTTAACTCTTGATTATGGCAGCTCTGGATGGGAGCCTCATGGACAAGGAGGAACAGACAGACTGGATCTGAATGAGTAGACTGTGACAGGGCAGAGCAGGCAGGGTCGCTTTGAAGGGCAGCGTCATCTGATGAAGAGAACCTCTGGGGGACGTGCAGGGCATCAATGTCATCTGATGTGGCTTGTGCAGGAGGACGACATCACTCTACTGAAGAGTGGGGCCACTGACAAAGGAGATATCAGAGGTGGGTCCTACAAGACCACCTCAGGTGCAGGAACAGCTGATCAAAGATGAACACATTGACAATGCCAGCAATTTGGTTTGAACATGATCCTGGCTTTATGGTGTCGACTTGCCAGGAGACAAGACATGGGATGGTGATGACAAATCTGTTGGGTGGTGCCGACTTGGCGTTGTGAACCCCTGAGATAAACTCTGGACCAGCAGTGACAGCCCTACCGACTGGGGAAGGCTTGTTGATGGCTGCCATCTAAACCAGACAAAAAGAAAATCCAGGCTCTCTCACATTATCACGCTACCAATTGTTACCTCTCCAGAGAGCGAGACAGGTTCTAGACAGATACAGGTCTGTGTGTGCAGCTAATCCAGCAACAACCTCAGTGTGTGAATTCCACTCCAGTTTATGGGTTGATGGAAGATAGTGGCTCATTTCCAGTTCCTCTATTGAAAAATTCAGAGGTGTTGACTTCTCTCCGCTTGTGCTCATGTTGTCTGCCTAATAGACAATTTGTTAATATTTTCTTATCATTCCCATCAGAGGTCAGTGTAAATTATTAATATGAACATGTTCTAGGATTTCCAAGTATGAGAGCATGGAACTTCCCTTGTATGATTGTCCCCAAAATAAACCAAAAAGTTGATATTTTGTAATGATTACAGGAAAGTATATGCAGACACTAAACCGAATGATTCTCTTCTCCCCAGGATAGAGTACTGCATTGACCAAGTAGGTGCAGTGAACTTTCTCACCAAGCTGGATTTACTTAAGGGGTATTGGCAAAGTCTCATTGACACCATGGATGATAGACATATTCGCATTGGTTACAACTGATCACTTTCTACGGTATAATGTGATCTCTTTGGGTCGTGGAATGGTCCTGCTCCCTTAAAATGTTTTGTGCACACAGTGCTGGCTTGTGTAAATAATTGTGAAGCGAATTTTGATGATGTTGTTACTCATCGTTAACATGGTCTAACCATGTGAACACATTTTCTCTGTGACACATCTCTCACATTAAACCTGGAAACAAATGTAATTTGGTAAAACTTAAGTTTGTAGGTAGGCAGGTTGGACCAGGTCAGGTGAATCCCATTACTGCTAAAGTGACAAAAACATTGTGGATTTTGATGTTCCACAGTCAAATACAGCATTGCACTGCTTTCGGGGAATTTGTGGGTATGATTCCCAATTCCTGTTAAAACCTTTTGGAGGTGGTAGCTCCTCTCACAAGCTCCGTTAGTTGGTCTTCTGCATGCCAGGTTACTTTTGTTCTGCAGAGGCTTTATGGTATAACAGCAGTCCTCACTACGCTGGTCTTTGCGCCTCCCTTTAAACTTGAGGCTTAAATGCAAGTGGTGCAATAGCTGTTCTACTAAAGGATCATGCACAAACGATTGATTATCCTGTGTTGCATTTTCCTAAAAAGTTTAATAAACACCAGCTGAACTACAGCACCACTGAGGAGGAAGAACTCACTCTGCTTCTGGTATTACAATATTTTAAGGTGTACCAGTACACGACAATTAAGAATCTTCATTGATCATAAGCCATTCCTCTCTCGAGTGCACATTAACCAATGGCTAATGTGATGGTCCCTGCTTTTGCAGGATTTACATCTCGGCATCCGTGACAGAAAAGGTACAGAACATGTGATTGCTGATGCACTGTTGTGAAGCATTAATTGTTTTGGCATCAAACATCATAGGCGGAATGTTTGATCCTTGAGAAAGAAGGTATGATAATTGTGGTTGTGAGTTTTTAGAAGTGTAGTTATTGAAAGTACTATATCCTTTATTCCCAATCATGTGGCAGCAGCACGGATGTAAATCTGACAATGCCATTGCTTTCCTTTGATTGGCCACCATCACAGTGGCTAGATCACTGGGGTGGATGTGGCAGCACAGCAGAGAATGAAGGGGAATTATTGCATGCTGTTCCACATTTCAACCAGCCAATCCCCTTGCGGATGTATTCTGTATTGTATTTGAGTGTATTTATAGTCAAAGTTTATTTAAAGTTGTTTAACTCATGTGTATTTGTGTTTTGGTTTTATGTTAAGTAACAAACTGATGTCCTGAGTTCAGAAGTTAACATCAAACATTAGTTTTCTGTACATCCTCAATGGAGTCATTCCCACTTGCATATATTGTAAATAGCATTATTGTAAATGAAATGTTTGCACCTCACCAAACTGTTGGCTTAAGACCAGGGGGAATGGGCACTTTTCATGTTGTATGTTTATTGAGTACTTAAAGTTTTGTGAATCTCAAAAACAATACAAAATATACAGTTTCATTATCTGAAAATAAACAAACAGAATTCTAGAAGTAACAGTAAAGAAGTCCATTGTACTTACAGAAACTGCCTTTGCAAGGGAGAAGGATAATAAAACCAAGCTGGAGACCAATCCAACACCAGAGGTTACAAACATTTGCACCAGACACATGTAACAGGGCTCCTTTCGGTTTATATAGTGTCACTTCCTGGTTGTATGACGCCACGTCCGGGTTGTACAACCACTTCCTGTGAGGTGTGAATGCTCCATATGTCAACAAAAGACATGTCTCCCAAAATATAACTCTTACTGAGGGCACAACAAGGATTACTATTGCAACAACAGATCATCAGCAGGGTAAAACTAACCTGTGTCACGACGGTCGAAACACAGCTATTAGTGGAAAATTGATTTTTTTCTTTTTTTTGCTTGACCATTATCCCCAATCTTACTTACTGTAGAATTTAGCATCACAATCAGGATTTTAGAAGCTAATATTGACTACAAAAATCACCATTATCGTTCTGTTACTGTATCAAACCAGATTATGGATGATACGATAATGTCAGTGCCACCCAGAGAAGACGATAATCTTCTTCTCCTTCAATTAATGTACTGGATAGCTGGCACTGTGCATCTTATTCTGTATCTTTAAAAAAATCAACAGATAGCTGCAGGTTGTGTTTCATACAGACAAATTTGAAATGTTTTGACTGGGCCTAACTATACCTCTGCTGCCTCTATTTGTGTTCCTTTTTAATTAACAGATGATTAAATTATATTTTATTGCATTTTTCATATATATATATATTCGATTTGCATAATAGGATTATGATTTTGACAATTACTTGGCATTAAGTGTATTTCTTTGATATCTCCATAATGCATTATTACTTATACATTTTGCTTGAATTAAGGTTACTGACGGAAGCTTTTTTTTTCTTTTTTAGTGTTAGATTTTCTTTTGTTTCTAACAATGCATGTCATATTAACGTTGTGGTCTTTCTAAGACATGATAGCATTCAAACTTCAAGTATGTCAAATCATGCGCTTTGTAATTTCTCACTCCAGTCAGTTGTTCATTCATTTTCTGAATAGGCAATTTAATGATTTACCTCTTTATCACACAAGAGGCACTTTCTAGCAACAAAAGCAAGACTAAAAACTAAAGCAAGATGCATCACTCATTTTGGTGTCGCTGAGTTGTGTGTGTATGTGTGTGTGTGTTTCAACCTTGAGAGACTCACAGACATAATATGCATTAGAAGAGCTTTACTGCTTAGAAAGTTATTTGGTGCTCACACCCTGGTGGAAGACTGCGATGAGTAATGGATGCATGAATATGATGATCTCGGATTTGTCTTCTCCCCCTCAGCCTGGACACTGGTGATGGTGAAGATGAAGCCTGTGGTTAGTAGGCGAATCAATTCTTTGACGGTGAGAAATCCAACAGATCGACATGAGCGACTGTGAAAAGGAAAAACTCCCTCTAACAGGAAGAAACCTTTGCAGAACCAGACTCAACACTTGCATCTCGCAGTGACTCTGCTTGTGATTTCCACTCGGGCAACTTGCCAGTGAAATAGGTCAATTACAGTATGCATTACTGTCTCCTGGGAATGGAATTATATTACTGGACAAAGGCAACTCTCTTATTCGTTCAACTCTTTCAAGGACCATAGAACTAAATAATCCACACCTGGAAGGACATAGAGCTCATGTGTACTTAAAGTCAATGGAAATAGTCAACAAATTTTATGGTGCAAGTTTTGTGACCTGAGACTAAAGCTAGGTTTCTGACATGTCAAAAGTGAGAGAGATTAAATCTTTGATATGTTTATAATGCCGTTATCATTATGATTCAATTCATTTATTTATTTTCCATAATTTCACACATACGAACATTGCAAAATCATGAAAAAATGGACACCCAAACAAACTTGGAGCTAACCATGCTGGGGTCCAACATGATTGCTTCACTAATAAATCTGTTTGCCTCATTCTGATATATCCATAAAACATGATCACTTTGGGGAAACATGTTTTGTTTAGGGAAACTTTTTTTTCCTTTGTACATGAATGTACCTCACAAATATATATGACAAATACAGTCTACACACTATGCTCTATTAGCAGCAGTCCAGGGTCACTTGAACTCTTAAATCATCAGTAATAATAAAACTTGTGACAAAAAAACAAAACAAATAACGTTCTTTCAGACTTTCATGTCTGTTTATTACAGACTCTATACTATATTGTTTCGGAAAAACTCCACTTAAACTATTAGAAAGAGCAGCAATGCTTCACACAAACCCTCTAAATATGCTTTTCATTTGATCCGCTCAATAAATTGTGGGATACATAGATAAAAAAAACAAGTGTGCACTCCTCTCTTCATCCCTCCATCCTCTCCTCTCAGTACATCGCTTTTGCCAAGCGACTTAGTGCTGAGCTGCTCTCTTTTCAATACCGCTGATTAAAAATGTCTGATGCATCAACACGACTAAGCTGATTACAGATTTAGTTTCCCTGAGCAAAAGGTTTCCGAAGAGTGCTTGGGAAAAGTGGGGAAGAAGTGACAAATAATAGAACACACAGTGTCAGAGTGTTTGAAATGCATCGAGTGTCTTATTTTTCAAAGTGTGTGTGACTGAGGGAGCATGTTCTCCTGTATTAGTGTGATTCATGTTGAGTGTGACTGAAAATGAAGTGCGTGAGTTTAACAAGCACAACCTCTCAAAAAAGATGCAGTAGTGTGAGTCTGTGTGCAGTGACGAAGAGAACCAGCAAGCCCTCGGAAGCCTCTCCTTGGTTGAAAAGACCCCCTATATAACTCACAATTGCCCTTGCTTTTATCAATAACTCCTATCTTAGGCTGTTTCCTTGACACTCTTGATGTCACAAGAGAAGCATATCAATAATGTGGTCCAATCATAAGATTCAGCTGTCCTGTGTCTTCTGAACAAAAACAATGTGTAATATGGTTCCACTTAAAATGACTGTCACAATCTGTCCCGTTGCTCAGGCAGCCCAGCAGATTGATTTATAGCAGAGAGCATCAAGAAGCTTTGCCCTGAAGCCTTTTGCCCCCAGGTGCCCACTGGAAACTGCAGAGGGGAGATGAGTCTGATCAAAAATGACGGGAACAATAATATGACCTAGAAACCTTTGCCTCAATGTTATTTGGTTGGTTGAATCTAAAGTTACAACTTATTGGCAATGTACAAAGGCAGGAAGTAACAAAGTACACATAGTCTCGTTGTACTTTTGGAAGGTTTCTTTAAGTATCCGAACTCATGGACTTGAGAAAGGCATGTCTATTAATATGGCACCATTCAGACACCGGGCGATTCACAGTGGTTTAGAGAGCGTAAAATAATGCACACTATGTCTTATAGATCAAAGTAACATTATTATTATTATTATTATTATTATTATTATTATTATTATTATTATTATTATTATTATTATTATTATTATTATTATTATTATTATTATTATTATTATTATTATATCATTTTCTGAATACTCATTAGATTGCAACACAAATGTCTATAATTGTCTTTCTTCTACTTACATTCTAAAAAGTACTTTGTAGCTTGTTATAATCTTAGTAGATGGAGGCTTCATGTAAGCAATGTGACGACACAGAGATGGAAAGTCATCCACAGATAAAAGGTGACTGGTTGAGTCAAGTAAATGTTTAATACAAAGAAGAGACCCTTTCTGTGTTTCATGCCTAAATACTTTGACTTAAACTGGGTGGAACAAACCAAAATGTTGCTTCGAAAGCATGGATGAGTCTCTATTTATTGCAAACACTTGTCCTCTCTCCACACTTACCATTTTACATAATAGTCTTTTTCGTTGCTTTTTGATTTGTCGTCATTACATCATGTTCAACTTAAAGCTCTCATTTCGGAAATAGCTCTCACTATTCCTTTTTGGAAACCAAATCAAAAAGTTCAGCCCTGAGTATATTACTTAATTGTTGTGATTTATTCTTTAAAATGACAAGGGAGAAAGCATGCTCTGAAATGTTTAATTATTTCTCTGATCAATGTCATCCTCACCAACCTCCAAACACCTCTCTTCATTCTGAGGGAACTCGCAGTGGAATGATATGACAAGATGTCATACTAGTTTCCCTTGATAACTTACTGGAAGACCTTTGTAAATATAATAGCAAAGCAGGAATTTGGATTTTAGCCTTTGAGATGCCACATAAGAGACATTTTTCTCATGAAATTCAATCATTCATTTTAATGTTTTATTCAAATACACCGCAGAACCAATTTTTTTTTTTTTTAAAGGGAGTTGAAACAGTATTCTAAATAAAGTACTTTTCTGCCATCTTACGAAAGTAAAAGATTTGTGTACTTTCTCCACCTCTGCATTTACACAATGCAGGACTTACTGATCGAAATATTTCACTGTGACATAGGAATAAGACAGAATGCAAACAAACTGCTGTGATGCAGAAGAAGGTTCAAACTTTTTCGATTTCCCAGCTGTCAGCTCTCCCAAAGCAGGTTATTTTGACACGTGTGATAGGCTTTGTTTCCTGAATTTGACTTGGTACAGCAAATAACCCCTGGCAGTAACAAAAATGACGGTCCTGCGGTTAGTATACAACACATGTGCAAGCCCACAAAGTCAGCCTCTCATTCAGTTTAGTGTCCTGAGGCCTACATTGGCATGGCATCATAGACTCTCTCATTTCTGCCTTGTTTCAGTTTGTCTGATCAGAAATGCTCTTTTGTCCACAAGACAAATAAGGTGATTTTTCTCTTGAAAACCATAAATCACAAAGAGTTGGCATGCCTTGAGCTGAAAGAGAGATTTTTAAGAAAATAATAAAATAATGGTTTCATAATGCAAAGCTGCAGTGTTGTCTGTCATAACGTGCGCGTGAAGAAATATTGGATTATCGTCTTGTTTTATGTTCATGCCAAGTTTCTAAGAGGAATTGGATATGGTCTACAGTCGCTGTGACAGCTTGACTTCAGTGCTGCCTGCAAACTTTACATTGAAAATAGAGATACTTAGATACTTATAAAGTTTTTCCTCTCTTTCTTTGTTTTTTTTTTTTTATTGAATTGAGAGGCAGCAAGCAAAAAATATATAAATATTGCAATAAACTGTTCACGTCGCTGAAGCGCTTGCAAATGCGCAAAGTCAGTCCTTTTCCAAAGTAAATCTTTCAAATTGCAATAAACTGAGTCAGGGTTTTGTAGTCACTGGTACGGCTTTATACATTTATAGTATTAGTACTGAACTAAAATAAAATATTAAACTCGAAACATTACAATTGAAATAGCAGAACTGCTAGTTTCATGTTTTATTAATGATGCGCTACCTGTCAAGTAGAGGCAGTGCGGTTCTACATTGTGGTTAATCGCTTCTCCTCCATTTAGTGTTTCTTGCTTTTTCTCTATAGTCAGTTTTATTCAGTCATCTTTTTCTCTGGTTTGGTTTGTTGTACTTTACAGCAAGTGTACTCATCTTGAAATCTGGAATACCAGATGAAGGTCATGTCTGGCATTTATTTTTTGAAAGCCAACGCAACAGCTGAAATACAGACTAAGTACTGAAGTGTTCAGACTATTACTTCTACTACTGTGTGACAATGTGCAGCACTACAAAAAAAATGCAGGTATGTATATATACTGTAAATATTAAAAAACAATATTTAGTCAGTTCAGTGGTATACAACTTTAACATTCTTTTTTTTTATTATTATATATTTGAAACATCAAAGCCATTTAGTAGTCATTTTTGAAGCATATAAATGATACCAGTCTTGTTGAAATCTTGCTGTTAGTTTAAAAAAAAAAAAAAAAAAAATTGCGCAATAGCCCCCAACTGCATCGACTGACAGGTGAACCTCCTGGAAGTGAAGATTAAATTCAAGGTCCTTTGGCCAGCATAATCATTACCAGATGAACTATGAAGAGAGGGGTGGAGTGAAGTTGGGTGATAGACAGGACTTTTACCCAACTAATACATGTTTGAGTCCGGTATAAACCAAAAGTAATTGCTGTGTTTATTAGTAAGTCTTTAATGTTTGTGAGGTGACTGTGAGGACAATGGACTTCTTGGCGTGTACTCATGTACAAGGAAATCATGCAAACTCCATACAGTTAAGCCTTGCCAACATTTTACATTTGGTTTTTTATCTTTGGGTACGTTTACACTATGTTCACGGCAGCCCCGTTTCAGGCCACCGTGGACAAAACGGGATGGACGTGAGACAACGCAGCGCATATGTTCCTTTTCACATTTCACAAATGATAGAATCAGACATGTACTGTATGTGATGCAAATTCAAACCTGGAGGAAATGAACCAATACATGCACACAAGCACAGAGCAGCCTTTGTTCCTTTAATGGTAGTTATCAGGCACACCCTGTGGACATTTTAAGATAAAAGAATGTGTGCATGTGTGTTTTCTGTTTGTGTGCTTGTGGGCATAGAGTGGCTGATTGAGTGGAGGGAGCCAAGGGGTAAGGAGGATGGAGTGGAAGAAGCAAAGAATAATCACAAACTGCCACAGGCACTTATTCAATGGGCGTCCAAGCAGAACCTCACACACAAACATACAAGCACATACATACACTTACACGCCTACATACACACTTATTTCCTCAGTGGTGGTTAACAACAAGCACAAACCCTGCTCTGACAGTGACACGCACATCCACAAAGTCTTCAGCTG
Source organism: Blennius ocellaris (assembly GCF_963422515.1). NCBI lineage: Eukaryota > Metazoa > Chordata > Actinopteri > Blenniiformes > Blenniidae > Blennius > Blennius ocellaris. Next base: position 13,341,532 of record NC_137651.1, read on the forward strand.
GTCACATTAGGCTTTATCAGGAAAAAGAAGATGGTAAAGTGGTTCATTTATTTTCAATCTTTTAGTGACATCAACAAGTGAACTGCTGTCTGGTGAAATTATTTACCCTGCTCTCGCTGGGATTCTGCTTCACTGGTAGTTTCACTTTCAACACAGATGAGGCGCATTTTAAGCTGTGGCTATCTGTAGTTATCAGTGGACTGCAGTGGGCTACAGGCTGAAATACAGGGACAGGAATCCAATGAACAAGGAAAAAAAAAGACAGGAAATTGAAACAAAAACAAAATCAACTGGATAAACATAAAGATGTAATAATCAAGAAAGTTTTAGTGACATTCTACACACTTTTTATGTTGCATGCTTGTCTACAAAAACTGGTTTACTTTATCTTGAAACACAGCATGTTCGTTCATTGTGTATTTGTGATGCCTGGAACATCAGGCATGCTCGAGTAGGAGGTTTGCACAGTCTATGTAAATAAAGTGCACTAAAATGTGTTGGTATTTTGAAGATGGGGCAATTGACAGGCCGTGAAATAACCAGAAATTCCTGTTGGAGCCAAGAAATATTCCACTGAAGTGGAGCAGGCAGCACCAATATTTTTGACAAAGTCATAGTTTTCATAAAGTTCTTTTAAAAGTCAGAATTTATTGAGCACAGTCCTGAACTTCAACAGTTTGGCAACCAACCCACCTACTACAGACAGCAGAATGAGAGTAATTTTCTTAAAGGGTTCATAATTGCTCAGAGAAAGACCTGAACACCAGGAGCTTCTGATAATGGGCTACGCATTTGGCTTCTTTTGCTTTTTTCTCAAACATTATGTTTGTTCAGATTTCAGTATACCTGTCAAATAAGAAAAAAAAAATGCTAGTGGGTAGTGAAGAAGGAATTAAGGGAGTTAAGGGACTCTTATTGAGACCGTATATATTTTGCTTGAGCGCTTAGGTGGTGGAGTTTGCACACTTTAGATTCACAGGTGGATGCCATGTAAGGTTTATGTGCTGTGAAACAAGCACCTGGCCTGTTGCACTATTTGCCAGAACAGCTCATCACTATGACTGACCAGCCAAGGTGATTAAACCAGACTGAGTGATATCTGCCTTACTTTCTTTAGAAAGGAAGAACCATTAGACAGAATGATCCATCTCAGGCCAAATGAATAAAAATCAAGCATCTGACGTCAACTACTGTGACAAGGTCATTGTCGTTTGGAATAAAGGAGAACAGAAGGCAGAGAGTATCTGTGGTGATCGGATGTCAAAGAATAATAAAAAACAAACAAAAGACTGAGACAAAGACAGGTTGGGGGCCACATAGAGACAAAGGGTCCGTTTCAGGGTGAGACAAACTCAATGAAATGAAAGAAGAAAGCCAGTAAGTACAAGTAAAACATGTGTTCGACAGATGGGAATGGGGGAAAAATGGCCAAAATGAAACCAAAGGTTTGAAATCATTGAGAGATTGGAAAGCAAGGACCTGCAATACAAGCAATGTGGGGGGAAAGGATGGGAAATTCAAGAGTAGAAGTAAAGAAGGGAAACAGAGGAGTGAAAAACAGAAGGTGTCTGCCCTCATCCTGTCGCCTGCTGTTTTAAGTCAGGCTTTGGGTCATTAATCAGACTATCACAGCAGAGTCTGATGGAATTAACCATCCGTACAGAGCAGGAATTAAATACACACACATGCACAGACACACAAACCAGAGCACATCTCTTATTCACCTCATGAACAAACGTCTAGTCTTACCTACCGACACTGCTTTACTTTGCTACAGGTGCAGAGCTTGCAATATAGCTTAACTGATTCATTCATGAAGTATTTTATTGAAGAAAGAAAGAAAAAAGAAAGAAAGACTGAAAATTCACCACATGTACCACCTCTTATTAAGATGAAAGTGAAATTTACGGTTTTAGCTGGTGACAATATTTACCCATACCCATACTCATACTCATACTGATGTTGATATTGAGGCACTGACAACAACATGACAAATGTGGGAAGTTGATTAAATACAGCAGTCATCACACATTGCAAATGCTACTTGTGTTTCAACTGCAGCCTTTGAAGTGTGAGAGGCGCTGTGAGTAATCTGCGAGGATGGAACAGTAGCAACTTTACTAATTAATGTAAATCTCCTAACACAGCAATGGGATCAGTTCAGATCTAAAGTTAAAAAAAATGCTCTGATTATTTCTGAAGGTCACAAAACTATATGTCAGTAAAGTCAAACAGCCTGAAAAGAACTTTTGCGTTTTCATTGACTATAGCACCCAGTCTAAAGTTTTGAAGTATCCTGATTTTGTCTTTGTACACACACACCTAGATGATGTTTTCAGTCAATGAATCCTGACTCCACAACTTTGATCAGTTACTTACTACAAATCCTGATTTATCGATATTGCTGTTACAGAGAAACTCACACTGGAATTAAACTCTCAATACAACTGGACCATTGGAATAAAGAATTCTGTATTATCATTCTATTACTAGTAGACTTAGTAGGACATAGAGAGATAGGATTACGACAAAATATACTTAGAGTTGGCTGATGACATGTGATATCCTGTATCCACCAGGATACTAGTCCAGTGATTAATTGCTTCAACCATGTTGGCTCCAAGTTTGCCTTCATTCTCAAAATAATAAATGGCGATGGATGAATGGACAGAGTTTCGGGTACTAAATTGAATGCATGTACAGGCAGAGTGAGACAGCATGCTTTCGATCTGCAACAGGCCGTGCAGAGAATCCCAATACAATCTACTTCTCACTGTGGATAAACTTTAGCTCGAACAGCTCGCTATAGATTCCTGTGAGGATGCACCGAGGGATCGTTTTGATTACATTAATACTCTAGTGGGAGAGACTGACGGTTAGGACCAACAATTTGAATATTCGACAGAAATCTGAACTCACTCAAAATAACATCTGGTTCATTTTCAGTCATCCAGTGATTGACTTTGAAGAGGACCAGAGCTCCGTAAGCATCACTGACATTTCCTCAGGAGTGTAGAGTAAAGATTGGGAGAACCGTGGTAACACTCTGCTGCTGTCATGTCAAGCTTACATTTGAAGTGGTTGCAGAAGACATACAGCATAATTTCATGTGATCAAATTATGAGCTTATGGGCTCATGCATTTTTCCTCACACAAGCGAGTCTGCCACTCACGCATGCAAATTATTTTGGGGTGAAAGCTAGGGGAAAGCTTTGCATTTTAAATAATGTAAATCCTCAAAACTTCATCTGCATTTGTTGTGGAGGGTCAAACAGTTTATTGTGCTACGCTTAGTGTAGGATTGGGTTAATCAGACAAAGCGTTTTTAAAAGTCACTGACGTGCAATCACTCTGAATACACGAGATGATAAACACCCGAGTTGACATCAAGTAGCAACTCAGAAAACAACACAGATACAAAGGTGCTTTCCATGGACGTATGGAAAAAGAGATTATCCAGATTAGAGAGGTGTGTTTGTGAGTAATACATGGGGAAAGTCATATCAAGCAGTTTTGATATTCTCAGAAATCCATGGCCGGGTCATGTAATGGACATGACCCTCATTGGTTTACTGTGTGCATTTAGGTTTGCTGTCTGAGATGCACAGCTGATGCACTACTGCCTGGAAAATTGGGCTCTCGTTATTTGTTCAATAAACATAAGCATTAATAACAATTTTTTTGTTATGCTGTTTTTGGTTGTGAATGGAAAAGGTAAATTGTTTGATTTCTATGGTTTCCACATATATGTTTATAAACTGTAAGTTGTTTTGGGCAAATGTATTTCTTTGAAGCACATAAATCTACTTTACTGACATTGAATATTTCGTTAGGCTGGTCTTGGACCATTGGGCGACTCAGAAAGAATGTAATTGGATGCATGAGAAATGTCACTGCAATAAATAATGATGAAATATAAATTAGTAGGTCATGATAAGGCTAACTTTTTATATGAACAAACACACAATTTTGGATAGCATTATAATACAACTGTGAATAGTCTATATGGATATATATGGATCCATATATACGAAAATCTACAATATAGGTGTAAGTTAAGGGGCAAGCAGATTGTATCCCAGCTGACATCAATGAAGAGTGGGGTTGAGGTTGCTAATCCAGCACAGAGCACATTGCATTTATTATTATTGAATTGGCCCAGTAAAGATTAACACGTTACAGTCTGCCCATAGACATCATGCAGATTATAAAATGATCATCTAGATACTTTGAGGGGAGATCTTGCATCCATACATGGTATTTTATTTTATTTTCCATAATATAAAACAATTTTCTGTGTTCAAGTTTTTGCAAGGTTAAGGTGTAATATCAATATTTTCTTTGGCTTATAACTCATCATTTCACTGGTCCTTGAGGTATTATAAGTCTGGTGTCAGATAGCTATATCCAGCTATCCTGCAACACCCCCCAACATAAGAAACTGGCATCACAGAAATATGGACAGACACTCACTCAGAAAGAATTCCTCACAAGTGATTTCCTGGGTAATGTGGGTCAGTGCTCCCCAGCTACTCCAGAGAGATGCCAACAGAGAAAATCCAGAAAACATAAAGACAAAGAGAGAGATGAGGGGGAAATCAGAAGGATAAATGTACAGATGGGACCAAGTAGCAGTGGAAAAGATGGAGAGCTTTAGCAAAGATCTTATTCCAACGCAGACATGCTGATGTTATGGCCACTTGGATCTATATCATGGCCTCATATGTATTATTTTTTTCCACTTTAGTCTTTATTGATTTTTCTCATTTTATTAGGCCTCATATGTATTTAATGTGTCTTGGTCTGAAACCTTGTCTGTTTTAACGTATATTGCATTGCAATGAAGACTCATTTATACATGCAATACATTAACTAGAACAAATGAAGTGTTATGTGAAAACAGAAGAGTTAAGAGCTTTACAAAAGACCTTTATATGAATAAATTCTAACTTGTAAAGTTCTTTTTTGATTATTCAAATCTATACTTTGTTATATTCTTGGTCATTCTCCTGTTTGTATACTTGTAGTGCTTTTAATAGTGTTCCCAATAAGAAGACAAAAAAAATAAACTGCTGCAACTTGGTCTATAGACTTCTGTTAAATTTTGACTTTAATTTAAGATTTCACAATGTTTTTTCGCCTCTGGCTTTTAGGAAAGGAGTAAAAAAGTAAAACTTTCATGCTCAACCAAAATACTGTGTTAATGAATTAATCACACATATATATGCAAAGAAAATTAAGATAGCTGAACAAGTATAAAAGTACAGCTGTGCAATATATATATAAAAAAATCTACAAATACATAAAAAATAATTAAAGTAAATCCCTACATGTTCAATGCCAAATGAAATATTTCTGTCAAACAGAAGAGTGCCAATATGCTAAAGGCTCTAAACACAAGTAACTGTGGAAGGAGAAGTAAACCACACAGATAAATGTAAGGAAAAAAAGCCCATTGGGCAAAACATACAATGAAAAACATGACACGTGAGATCATCTCCTGGCATAAGAATGGGCAAATTTTACTGAAATGCTGGTCCATCATCTCAAAATATACTTCCTTTCCTTTCCTAACTCTCTGATTATTTTGCTGTATTAGAACACTTTTATATTCCATCCATTCATCCAAACTCTGAACAGATATCCACAGAGCAAACACAAGGAAACTCAGTTCAACACGTCACACACTCACATTCACATTTTGGAACAATTTAGGATCACCAGTTAACCTCACATGGATGATTTTGGCATTCATAACTTACCCATTCCTTAAGCAAGTCTATCCATCTATCTATCTATCTATCTATCTATCTATCTATCTATCTATCTATCTATCTAGCTATCTAGCTATCTAGCTATCTAGCTATCAAAATGTTCCATTTTGATAGCTAGATAGCTAAATAGATAGCAAAATGGAACATTTTGATATGGTGTGAACAATTATCAATCAACATTTTGTGTAAATGGAATGAATAAGAACCACAGCGATTATAAATTTCATGCAGTAACATAGTCAACATTTATGGACACTTATTGTGCACTCTATTACTGAATGTCAAAATAATTTCCCTTGAAAATGAATCCATTGCACTCCAAACCTTCACATTTTAAAAAACAAAAACAACAAACAATTCTATTTTTCAGTCTCGTCCAGTTGTGTTTTTCTTATATAATAAATCACAGCATGCGTTATACTTCCCAGCACTCAAGAAGTGCAACAGATGCAACACATTCCTCATGAGCACAACTGGGGAATAAAAACTGGAATTTACAGTAAGATAATTTTGCCTTAAAAGAGTACTGGGTTAGAGGAATTCATTATTTAGAGGTCTTTCACTCAAGAGTGTGGTCTTGCGTCATTGTTTTGGGCTTAAAGTCATTATTTGTAATAATGTATACAATTCAAGTTTTTCATTTCATAAAATATTCAAATGAACTTGCCAGAAAAGTGTCACTGTGTCTTATGAGAGCACATTCAGAAGTGGTTTCACTGGAGAATTCTCTAATGTTTATCTGTATCGTTACATTGTTGTTATTGTTGTGTGAAGTAACACTGCAAAATAGTCAAAGTAGATTCTTATTTTCATTGCAAGTTCACTTGGACCCAATCACATTTTAGATATCAGTTTATGAGAGAAAGTGGTTGCACAACATTTCATTGAGCCTCACACTGAGCCAGTCATGTGTCAATCATCGCAGTAACTGTATCCCACGGCAGGTACAGAGCCAGTGTAAAGCTACTTTCTGACAAAACATTTTTTTAAGAACTATGTTAGTCTCTCTCTACTGGCTTGCTTCCTCCACTACAGCGCAATGCTTTTCTTTGCTAAATCCATGTCACTTTATTTTCACACGCGTACACACACAGGCAGAGGAGTACGATGGAAAAGGACGGATCATCTGGAAAGACCGCAGGATGATAGACCAAGCAGTTAACTACAATGACAACCTCTCCAAAATAAGTACGTAATTAGCCAAAACCTCATTTCAACATTTAACCTTCCAAGTCAAGGATTTGATTGATAAATTTGGGTGTCTATTAAAACTTTTCATACTTTATCGCCGCAGTGATATGAGTCATTATGAGAGTGAAGAGACAAGGTTCGCTAAAAATAATGAATCTTTTCCACTGAATTAACATTCACCCAGGGAATGCTATAAATAGCAATGCTGCTGTGCCCGGTCACACTGAGGATTCCCATTTTTGCTTACGTCAAGAGACTAAAACCAGTGCAGTGGAAAATGACAAAGAAAACAGAGAGATTGCGCATGGGGAATCCCTAGTAGTCTAATATCGATGTTTTTGAACCCATATGGTGTCTTGCAGTACATCTTTCACCCCCAGGGGGAACATATGGCTCTTCTGAAGAACATGAGAAATGCTAATTATTATGAGGTATTGCAACCTCTCTTACTGACCTTTTGCCTGTGTGTGGTTCTGCATGCACAGGGTTTGTGCATGTTTGTCATTTTCTTTTTTTGCACATGTACTTTCAGTCAGTGCAATGTGCATGCATGAGCGTATGCTGCATGCTGGACAGCTTGCACACATGAAAAACCTTAAAATTGGCCCGAGCTTGACTTAAAGAAATGCTTGTGAGCTCACTTGGTCATCGAACAATGGTTCAACAATCCTGCAATGAACCACTTTTTTTTTTAATTATTGTGACACAATCGGAACAACTTCTGAGCCTTATAAAAAATTCACCATTAGGCAGAATAGTTTCTTGAGGCATTTTGTCTGATTATGATGCCTGTGAATTTGATAAGTGAAAAATATAACAGATAAATACAGATGTTACAGATTTTTTTAATGAATATTTGGCAAAGATAATTTTAATTAGAAGTGCCTCTGTTCTGTCAGTGAAGATCAAATAACTCCAAATTCAAAAGTTCATATTTGAACAGGCAATGCCTTAACACATCATTAATTTTTGGTGTTTGTCAGGCCACACTCTCATTTTTGGAGAAGCTTAAGCAGTCTTCAGGGGCCACAGTCACAAAGCATCTTAAAGTTCAACGCTCTTTCTCAGAAATGACCAACAAATCCTGGAACTAATGAGTGCAAAGCTCCAACTTTAGGGCTGTTTAGTCAAACAGTAATTCAGGCTGTGCTGGAAGACAAAAACAACTCATCGTGAACTCAGAGGCAGACCAAAAGGCTCCCAAAGTACAAAAAACTAATCAGTGTCTGTTTGCAGAGCATGATACTTGTTGAGAGGAAATGGGGTCCCAGTTTCAGAATGAACCTCAATGTCAACCATGTGTGCTTATGCAATGGCATTATAGACTAATGTAAACTAACACACACACACACACACACACCACACACACACACACACACACACACACACACACGCACACGCTAAACACAAAGACCCACAGATTGGTACACACCCACTGACGCATAAACAGTTAGAGTCACACTCCAGTTCAACACTTGCAATAAATCCACTTTCAGCGGCACCACAAATGAAAGTTTTAGGAGTGATCAGCGTTTTGCTGCCTGGCTGAAATAAATGAGGAAGACCATAAATAGTCATGCAGTTCCATCTCAAAGGGTAATTGTTAAGTAATGTTATGCGTTGTGAGTACCACTTTTCCTCTCCCCAGCAAAAGAGGGCAGAAGAAGTGTGGCGTAAGATGTCTGTGAGAGTTGTAATATGTTGAATAGCACAAATGGGACAGCACATTTAACAATAACAATAGATTTATGATTAGGTTCAAATAAAAGCAGACAGTAAAACGGGTGGATAGGAAGAGAGAAAAGGAAGCTTAGGAAGCAGAGTATAGGTTTTCTGTCTAGAACAAGACTCACTCTTAATTAGGGGTCTGGATTAAAAACAGTAAATATCATGCAGACACAAAATCTCTGAGGGGAGGGTGATTTCCTGTTGTGCTAGTAGACGAGTATAGGGTGCCAAATTTATGGCATGTGTCCAAATTCTTACTCAGCACACATTAAGTCTTTTCTAATTGGCTGTATATTGCAACAACTAGTCAAACCAGTAGAAAATCCCACATCAGGTCTGAGTCAGGGGTCAGTACGAAACATGCAGAGCTGAAGGGGGTATTTGTAGGGGTATATGTTTAAAGAGATATTTGGTTAACATTGCTGGAAAGTCAGTTAATAGAGACCCAAGAAAGTTGCAGTGGTCTGAATTGGGGATGAATTTTGTTTTTCTTGTTAGTTTTGAAGTCAAAAATCAAGATCTCATAGAAATGATCAAAGCAGGTGACTAACAGTTTTGAACACTTGAGGAGCAGAAGGTGAGGAATTGACGCACAGCCATGTTACCTCAACAATATTTGACTGCTAATACTTCCTGTTCTGTTCAGTTTGGTAGTTTTTCGATTCAGAAAAATGCCTTAAAAGGTTTTCTGGACTGATACAAGTTGAGGCCAGATAAATCCTGACCGGCTAATGATTAGGCCAGCGAATCCATGCTGGCAAAGTTCTACACACTGTAGTTATACCGAATGTGTATGTGTCTGCATGTAAAATGTAAATTATATATTTTCATACTAATAAAACTTTTTATTCAGCGTAAATGCTCCCAGGCCTATGCAAATTGGTGACACATATGCCTGATGGCGTGGTCAGGTACTTCTGCAGGTGGTCTAGCATGCATCACACCGATGTAATTGGATTCCAATTGGTTGTTTAAATACCGATTTAAATTGAACCAGGAAATGTATTGGTCGATTCATGGATAAAAAAACCTGCTGAGAATTTTGCTGTTAAGCTCCTTGTTATAGAAACAGCAAGTTGTGCAAAATGTACTGAAACATTGAACAGTTGGACATTTGCATTCATAAGTTTAGAGAAATGTTACATTAAGTTCACCTGTAGAGGTTATAGTGCATTTTAGGTTCATTCTGAAAATTTGACTGAAAACATGTATATGCCTAACTTTTATTGAGAGCTGTATAACTTTACTTTTTAAATTATGTACAATTTAGAAAGCACTTTCTTACTTTTATTTAGGAAAATATTCATATTGATAGTTCTATTTGAGAAAAGTATGTGAACACTTTTGAGAAAGTATATATACAGATTATTCTCAGGAATAGTCGGCATGCTGAAGTCACAAAATTAAATTCAACAAAGTCTGTCATACTCACATAAACTATAAACTTAAATGGTGACTGCATTTAGATTTTGAATGAAGAATCCATCCTTTGTCTGATTTATTTGTCTTTTCTTTGATTTGTATAGCTCTTTTTGTAACATGCAAATCAGGAAAAGTCACAAAAATCCCTCATGAGCTTCCTTTCAACAGGAAGAAAACCTCCATTATAACCAAATTCAGAGTGTCGACTTGAAGGTCTTGCTTCCCTCGAGCAACATAACTCAGATGATACAAATTAACATGAGGGTAGGATGAAGGAGGCAGGATTTAATAAGCTTATGTTTCCTCCTACTTAATTTATTTATTTTTACATAATTTTATGATGATTTTACCAATCCACTGTTTTTTATTTCCTAGCCTGAATTGAAAAGTGTTTTTGCATTGACAACCCCCCCCCCCCCCCCCCCCCCCCCCCCCCCCACACACACACACACACACACACACACAAACACAAACACACCCGTCTGTGACCAAGTGGCATGGAAATCCAGCAGGTGTTTAAATGTCTAGTATGAGTGTCCCTCTCCCATGTAGGTTTTGGAGTCACCACATATTGTGCCACTATGACAATAAGTTACACCTGAAATGCAAATGCAGTAATTATTTTCTGGTCTTCAGTACGGTAATCTAAAATAAGAAAAATCTCTTTACATTTGCATTCCACTTAATCTCTCATCACCCAGGGGTTTTCTATCTTTGGTTTATTTCTGGATCACCTGATTCAACAGATTTTCACACTTCACCACCACCCCTTTCTGTTCTTCCCTTTTCCTTGATTCTTCTCCCTTTTCATTATTTTCCAGGTTTTTTTTCCCCCTTGCTCTACCTCTCCCACTCACTCCATTCCTTTCCTTTCTTCCCTTTTCCTCCTGCACATGTCGTGTCCTTCCATGTGACTCATTCAGGGCCATGCCTTCCTGCAGTCAGCGTTTCTCTGGGTAAATAAAGAAACAGACGCAGATACCAAAACGTATATTCCTGAGTAAGCAATGACATCCATATGACAAGCTCTGACTCTAGCATATCTCATGAGCCTCAGTGTATATTGCTGACGTACACATTGTACTTTGCATCCTCCCACAAAGTACCAGTGGCATGCCAGCTGAAAGCGCAGCTTTTACTTCAGTTTAATATCCTGTGTATGATACAAGAGCAGATATGTTGCAAGTCACACAAAATCGTTTGACATCCAGGTATGTCATTTAAAGTCGGCATTTGTTCAGTAAGGTTCAGTCAGCTGAATGTGGCTTTAAATGTATTCTAATGTATGCATTGAATTACAATTCAATTGAGAGTTTAAAGGTATTATTAGCAGCACATGTAGTTGGTCAGCATCATCATTGAGACAAAAGTTGATTCATCGATAGCTCAAATCCATAAGACAAAGGGACACAGAAACACACAGTAGAGGAATAATCTTTGGCAGCATCACATGCTTGAGCACATAGAAAAGGCAACAAGTTGCTCACACGTGTTTGACATGTCTTGTCATGGTGCATTAGCTGAACATGAAACCTAAACAGGGAGCGATAGGTGATAGATAAGAAAGCCATGTGAGAACATGCTTCATTAGGTGCCCACTAAGATGCCCTTTAACTCATGGTCTTTTGTCCTCTCTGGCCATAATTCAGGATAAATGTTGTCCTGTTTTATAACTCAAATTACAGAGAAAAAAAAAAAATGTAAACTTACCAGGAAGTGCAAGCAAACAATAAGACCAGTTTGATCTGATAACTAGTGCAGCATCAAAAAGCACTCTACCCACTTTGTTTCACTGGAAGTGAAGCCAAAGCTTACAAGTCTCACACAATTGCAGAGGAGAACAAGTACAATTTTCTTCATCAGAACAATTGGGTTCAAGGTTTAACACCCACAAAAGCCATTTATTATGTTTTCGACTTGGAACATCTAATTTTCCCTTCAAAAAGAAAACATGCTGGTCAATTAAGATAAGATTCAAATGGGAGGTATCTGCTCAAGTCTGTCAAAGTTTTGTTGAACTTCTGAATGACTGAAGTATCAGGGTAATGTAATTTCTTGAATGCCACATAAATTGAGTGATTATTTTTAATCAAATGTCTTAACCACCTATATTTATTCCAAAATGATAGTCTGATTTCAAATTATATACTCCACTGTACACAGATAACATTTTGCCCAAGTTTGATTATTATTGTTGATGCTCTCTCTAACCTTTTTTCTTTTGCCGGTCACAGGTTAAAAGAACATTGTTCTTCACCTTTACAATATGACACATTTGGAAAATTGTGTTTCATAAATAAAGCACACTGTGGCACAGGGTTCGAAAGGTTTTCACTTTACTTTAAGCAGCAATATATATTTCTTTCAAACAGAAATACATTGCTTTCAAAATATTGACTTGCCTTCCTTCACAAGCATTTAAACTTGGGTGACCATTCTTATATTGCTATGATGTCAGTCCACCTCTTGCATCTATAATAGCTTCACCTCTTCCAAGAGGGCTTTCCACAAGGTTTAGAAGGGCGTTTTGGGGAAATCTTTTTACAATTCTTCAAGAAGACCATTTGTAAGTTCAGACACTGCTGTGGGATGAGAAGGCCTGGGAGGTGAGATTCATTAAATTAATTAATAATTAATGAAAATTGAACAAATTGTCTTTGTATATTGAAGCTTTCATCCTTCCTTTCACCGGAACTAAGGGGTCAAGCCCAACTCCCGAAAAGCAACCACAGACCATAATCTTCCCTCCACCAAACATTAGGCTTGGTACAGTACAGTCACTGTGTACTGTTCTAACCTCCAGAACCCAGAATCATCCATCAGATTGCTAAATGGAGAAGCGTGATTCCACTTTGTTATGGTACTACCAACTGCTGACTGTGGAATATTTAATTGCAAGGAACTTGTTGCACAAGTGGCATCCAATCACTGTTGCATGCTGGAATTCACTGAGCTCCTGAGAGCAACCCATTCTTTGACAAATGTTTGTAGAAAATAGTCTCCATGCCCAGGTGCTTAATTTTTTAACACCTGCAGCTATTGAAATGATTGGAACACCTGAATTTAATGATTTGGATAGCTGAGCAAATGCGTTTGGCAATGGAGTGCATGTATGAATGATTTCAATGGCATTAATAAAAAGCTATGAATACTTATAATACCGCTCTTTGTAAAATACAGCATCTCACGTTCTTTAACACTGTCAGAAGTATGGACTCTACCTGAAATGTCCTTCTTTAAGCCATATTATGCCAAGAACAGAAAACCACCAGTCAGTTCCATTAGCTTAATTTCACTGTCTTAAATATGGCACAGGATTTTGATATACAATCAGTGGTTAAATAAATCAAATAAATGGGAAAAAGATAAGAAAAATCTAAAGTGTTGTGAAGCACAACTGTACATGCGATGGAACTCACTGTACAGTTTGGACTTACACAGATCATGTTTTTATCACAACTTTCTGAGTAAACTGTATGCAATAAGCTTCTGTGGATAAATTCTACAAGAGCTATGGGAACCCCTTCATCATTGTTGCATCATCTTGAAAACATGGTCTTTCATTGACCTATATTATCTAGAACCCTGAGCTTAGTGATACGCCAATATATATTTGATAAAACATCTGTGTGTTTTTTTTATTTCAAGATTTTGAGTCGAGGTTTATGAGTTACGGGTGGATAAACTATGAGAATATGTTATACACTCACTCTGATTTTCAAATGAAATATTTTTGTTTCCAAGTGCTTTTTCTTCCATTTTCAGTTGAGCCCATTTGTACTCGGAAAGGCATGCACTCAGAAACAGTATTGTAGTAAGGCTGACCCTTTTGTATGTTGTTCGGATACAGTTGCCATTACCCTCAAGCTAAGATTTTTCTTTGACAGCACATTGATGTCAGTGTATGTATCTGGAATATCGAAATTAACTGTAAAACGACTCGGCTGTGCAAGGCCAGCCCGAAGACGAACAAAAAAAGTATCCGTGGCCTCCTTTTCTGTAATGAAGTATTTCACAGATGTATAAATAATCAAGCTTTTGGAAAACAAAAATTGTTGTCCATCCTGTTGGTTTAACAGCATCAAAAGACTGTTAGATCTGTGGTGTGTTACTGTGACTATAAACCCTGATCTTTGTTTACTTCAAACTGTGAGATTGATCCGTATCAATCCCTCCCACACTCAACAATCCCAGCATCCTGTGCCAAATATTGACTAATGGATTGTGAGTTGTGCGATTATCGCTGAAAGTTGGTGAGGATGTGTGGTTTTAGACACACACACCTAAATCTGGGACACTGAATCTGGCTTTACTCCCTAAATCTGATTTTAACCATGTTTGACCTCAATTTTATTGCTGTTGATCGAGTCATGATGTAAAACCCAAATCTGTGTCACGATGGGTGTTAAAATCAGATTTGTCTGGTTGTTCAGTCTACAACCCGCTTTCAGATGTCATTCACCCTCCCTTCCCCTCCCCCTGCGCATTTATACTCTTGCCAACAATAATACTTCGGTATAAAAGAGCAGAGAGCGGGGGAAGAGTGCATCAGTCAGACTGAAGTCCATAATGGCCCATTAAATTGTTTGGACATGGAGGTAATGGAAAGCAACATAGTTTAATGTTTGTGTAGATTCACAGTGTGTGAAGATAATACAGTATCTGGAACTATGTGCGCACTGCTTTAGATAGATGTAATATTTAGACCATTTGCTGATTTTTTTTTTGTTTTTTTTGTAGAAAACTAATTCACTCCAACGTGGGAGTCATGCAACAAATCCTACGCTCACGAGTAGTTAAAACGCTGAAAAGCAAAATGCTGAATTTCAAAACACTTATAGCAGTGTTGGTTCAGCTTTGTGATGATTTAAGCACTGCTGTTGGATTTTATTATGTTCTTCTGAAAGGTGTTACTAAAATGTAGTCGACTCTCATTAATATAAATAAGGTGCAAGAAAGATGAGTGGTGATGAGCCGCCAGAAGTGTCCCAGTGGGACTCTCTCACATGGAGGGGCCGTCAAAAGGATCTCGCCAAAATGTCTTCAAGACTCGTGAGGTCAGCATTTACTGCAAAGCTTGGATGCCAGACAAGATACTGAAACAACAGCATAAACTGGGGCATGATTAAAATCATCAAACAAAAGTCAGTGGAGAGTCAGAGTTGTAGCGGTTTTACCTGACAGCACAAAAAGAATAAAAAAATCTAAACATTAAGAAAACATGATCCGTGCAAATGGGATTCATGTGATGGGGGCATGTTGCACTATCAAATCTGTTTTGAGTTGAGGGATTAGTATAGCTTAGGCTTCAATGCAGCAGCTCGGCCTTGGAAACTCATTCCACAAAGCTTTTGAGTCAATCTGAAGATCGCATGAAGTTTGGAAGTCTGTAGCTATTGACTGCCCACTGTGTGCCTCAACAGCCACCGTCCAGGCTCTGTGACTTCATAGCTGTTTTCTTCCCAATCACTTACACTTTGTTATACTGCTGTAAACAGTTTATTGTGTGATATTTAGAAGTGACTGAATTTCACGGCAGGATTTATTGCACAGGTGGCATCTTATTAGTACTGTACCACTGAAATTCACTGAGCCCCTGAGAGCAGCGCAGTCTTTCACAAACGTTTGATTACTTTGATGCACCTTTTGCCATGGAATAGATTGGAACATTTGATTTGGAGAGCTGTGACATCATATCTAGGGCTGCCAAAAATCCATAAATATAATATTGACCAAAATGCTGTATATACTTAAATACCACCTTTTTGATGTTGATTTTATGCACATATTGTTGATTAAGTGGTACAAGATATGGCCCAAACAAAATTCAATTGAAAATAAGCGTTTCAAATGTGGAAATATATGAATATGCTGTTCTGGAAGATTATTCAGGAAGATGTTGAAGGAAATTGAGGCACATTGTCACAGAGCAAACGTTTTGAGTATCTTAGTAAGGAACAAGATATGCCTTACCAAATGTGGGTACATTTCTTTAGATCGTCCATGTGGAGTGAATTTGAATATGAGATTAAAAAAATGGTGATAACATGCCATGTGCTATTCATCAAACTGATGTCTTTTTGGGGTAGGTTTTATTATACATTGTAATGTGTAATATATGTGTTAGCATGTCTTAATAACATTATAAAGAAAAATTAATTACAAGAGAAGCTCTGTCTGAAATTTGTGCCCCTTTTCTTAACCATTGTGTTCGTAGAAAATGTCAAACTGCTTAATCACTCAATAGGCCTATGTTTGTCCCTTCTTGACTGTCTAATTGTGGAGAACTTTATCAATCTTTCTGTTTAAGACAGACTAATACACATGCACACACACACAGTGGATTCATGATTACTCGACACCTTTTAGGTATGACAAAAACTAAAAAATTTACAGTATACAACAAAATCTATGTAAAAAAAAAATTTAATTAAAAAAATAATAATAATAAAAAAAAATTAGACACATATATATTTATATATATACATATACACACACAAACACATTTTTAATATATATATTTGGATCCTACAATAACTTTTACCCCTTTAAACAGTCAAATATTGAAAACTGCTTCTCAGCGACCACATAGTAGTCATAGCAGTCTACTTAAAGGTCCAAACCTCTGTTCCTGGATCCCTTTTAGAAATTCACGAACCACAAATGCTTTACCTCTACACCTGCCAAGGTGCCTGAAACATTTATGTGGATCACAACTGGAATATGTATTACAATTATTCATGCAAAGAAAATCAGTTACATGTGATCAGTTCCCTTTAGTATCTCAACAGTTTGATCAGTGTGATAAAGAGTTGACTTGCCCAAGGGGAAGTCTGCCTACTGCCTATTAATGTCAGCTCAGAGAGACTACCATTAAATCCACGAACGTATGGATGAGTAGACAGACAATTTGTACCGCAAAAATTACTTTTCTCAATTGTTTTATCACCTGCACTCAGAATTACTTGACTGCTCGTGCTACAGGCCATTGTGGTGATTATGTGAGTCACAGTCTCTTTCTTTATCTCTCACTTATTCTCTTGCTGGTTCACCCCATCCTGGACTGCTTGCTGTGAGTCCTTATGCTCAGGTTGGCTGGTGTGCCATAAAGACTTCATTTTCAAAGGATTTCCTCAGTGATATACAGTATATCTGTGAATACACACGCGCACACGCACACACACACGCGCGCGCACACACGCGACACACACACACACACACACACACACACACACACACACACACACACACACACACACACACACACACACACACACACACACACACACACACACACACACACACGCGAGCACACTGTCTGCTCTGACAGTGATAATGAGATTGGATGGAATCACAAATGGGCCCAGACAGGGGGTTGTAGTAGAGAGGAAAACTGGATACATCTATGGCTGATAGAATGTGCAGAGTGGCCTCTTCTTACATACAGACAGACACCTTGTCCAAACTCACAGCAATGCATAGTCGTATTATTGCATGTCTGAAATAGTATAGGTAGAGAGTGAAGTTGCTATTAGGAGTCACAGTATTCACACATATTTGTGTCTATTTTTCTAGTTTTACTGTGTTTATTGAGATGTTGAAATGTGTTTACAGTGTTGCCCTGTTTTGTTTTTTTCAAAACATTTTTTATTTGTTTTTTTTCTGTTTATTCATTGTTTGTTTTATTATTACGTTTAAGTGTGAAACACTTTGGTCAACCTTGGCTGCTGTGTTAAAACGTTCTATACTCTATATTCTAGATTGGATTGGATTAGATTAAAATTCTGATAACCCATTGCCAACACCTCAAAAGTAGGCAGAGAGACAAAGCTAAAACTCCTCTGTTGGATTCATTTCTGTCCTTGAGATGTCTGTTCGACAATCTGATATTGCTACAATATTACTTGATACACTCACTAAATGCAAAAGATAATCAAACACCACGCAGAAATATCTTGGCCTTCAAAAAGTTCTCACCTGAAGGACACAACATGGAACTAGTTGTTCATTTTCACTGGTAATGCTAGGCGCGCCATGAATCACTTAACAAACAAAGATACTGACTCAAGGTCATTCATGACATATATAGTTAACCGAGTCAATAAAGGATTAAACCTACCCAATAAAAATTCCATAGTGGAATGGAATGGGAAAAAGTAACCCAGAAAAAACAAAAATAGAGCTTAGGATTGAAATATTTTCTAAATGTCAAAAAATAACATCTAAAAGAAAAGATGATTTCTAAAAGAAATGGCCAGATTCAAAAGGACAATAAACACTATAGTCCTCTTGAAGAGGCCTTCAGTAACTATGTTGACGCAATTCATCAATATCTCATAATGCCGAATGTAGTCAAGTCTTGTTGTTTCAGTATTCAGTGTGGCACCTGGGGATATTTCACAGAATGTGACTTTGTTATGCAATACTACTTTAAATAGGAAAGCCTCACTTATATAAAGAAGGGTTACACAGGTAATAACATGGATGCTAATTACACAGACCAGCGAGAGATGATGGTCTGCTCAAACTCCGAACTCTTTGGTGTCATTCATGCTGACAGACAAATTGCAATTCTTGGCCTCAGAGAAAGGGGCAATGCATTATGTGGGTGGCTGTCAGCACCGAGCACTCAGACCTACCCAGCATTAGGAGTAGGAGTGTATATCTGACTGTTATTGAATGCTCCTTATGCCTACCAAGTAAACTGCAGTGTGTCTGCTCTCTTCACAATTCCACTGGGACAATTAGCACAGTACCTTCAGCTAGTAACTTCAGCAGAAATCAAGTGATACCAATTTCACGTGTATGTTTGAGCTTACACTTTTCTGTTGCACTTTCATCTTCAAAAACCTTGGTGGAAATAAGGAATGACTAAATATCACACAGAAAAGACTGAAAATTGACTTCCTGACAGTAATCATTCATGATTTTTATTACATGGATTGTTTTGTCATCTACAGCTAAGCAAGCTTATTCAAGCATGTTACATAAAATCTGATTTTATTCACTCAATCAAATCGCTTATCGCCACCTTATTATTACAATATGTCTATTAGAACAGAAGCCAGTTTTGCAATAAATTCTAACACATAAAGCGTATAATTTGTGTGAAATTAATCCTGATTCCTCAACAAAAATCTTGGATAGACATGTTTATTAGTATACGCCAACCAATTTTGACCTGAGAGATTAAACTAGCTCTTTCTACTAATACAATGTGACACCCACACTTTGAGACTCATATTACTGTATGAGTCATATTGTTCTTGCTATTTTAGTCTCTGTTGTGTGGTTTTTAAGGACATATGTGTGCATTCGTGCGTGCCACACTACGTGTACGCGTGTGTGTGTGACACACAAGTTGCATTTTATAATACTTGTTTTCATGAAAAATAACCTCATTCTCACATAAACCGAAAAACCACAATTACCATACACCAATTAAGTGATGAAGGTACCATAGTACAAGTATTGGAATTATTGTGATCCTAGGACAGTGTAGTCAAGTAACTTGAGCCCAAAATTAACTCTTATTTGACTAACTTTGTCACTTGCATTAACCTTTTCAGCTATGGACATACCAGAATGTATCAGTAAATGGGATGGAACTATATCAGTCCTCTCAAGCTTTAATTTGATTTTAACTCAGCTTTAATACTAAACTGACGTGACAGGAATAATGAAACATTGGCCTAAAACCGACACACGCAAAATTGTGTCTGGTTTATTGGATGGACAAAATGAAAGTGTATAAAGCCAGGATAAATTGTAAGACAACAAAGGGAAAATAAGTTGTGAAAGCAATGGCTGGCTTAGTTAATAGGTAGAGATAAAATGTTTTGAAGGGGGAAGGGCTGGCTTAATGAGGACAATTATGGGAAGAGAAAAGCCCTGATGTCCTACTATTTCCATCTGAAAATATGTGTCCCTTAATCTTATCTTGAACAAAATATTTGCCATTTGTGTATTTAGAAATAAAAATGAGAAGGTGGAGAGAGAGAGAGAGAGAGAGAGAGAGAGAGAGAGAGAGAGAGAGAGAGAGAGAGTTATGCCAGGTAGATATGAAACATTGTAAATGCAGTGGCATGCAACAGGAAAGCCAATCACAATACTTTTTGCTCTCAGTGTTTCTCTCTTATCTTCTTGCCCTGTCAATTTTATAATACTTGACAGTAGGTGACTGTTGACTCTACAGGACAACTAATTTACTGTAATCTCTGCAGGTTTTGAGTGCACTACAAACCCCAACAGAGTACCTGTCAGTGTACCTTTGTAGTAGAGTGTTCCTTCTGCAATCCAACTAGGAAAAACACCATCTTTGATTTCCCATGTATTTACTCAACAAGCCAAAAATGCATCCACTTGGCCTGACTGTCACGATTTGTGTCATTCTGTCCATATTTTTGTCCATGTATCTGTCTCATACTGGCGTGCAACAACTCAGAAAGAACACCATAATCCACACAATCTACTGGCAAAATGTTGGCAAAATACTGAGGCTCAAATTGCCATTTACTTTCGTAGTCCCCGGAGATTGCGTTTTTAGCCTTGTGTTCAAGAGTGCAAGAGCTGGAAGAGTGCTTAGAATGGAAAAGCAATTACTGGCACTCATGACTGTAGAAAGTCTAATTCATACAGGGAGCAAAAAGGCACAATAGATTCCTCAGGCCAAACTCACAAAGGTTCTTCACATATTGATTTAAGGAATTGATCAGCATAACTGCACCGTACACCTTATGTGCTATATGATCCAGTCTTGGCTTTGCCTAACCCAAACTGGTTAACTCATCATCAATATAGAGCACTCTATGCCAAAAGATACTGACATAAAGAAAAATATAAGATGAGTCATTAGGTTGTAAAGATTGTAATAAAAAACATTACAGAAGCAGAAGTTGATATCAACATCAAAACATAAATAATATATGACATAATAATATAACACATATATAATCATTATCTGTAATCAGTTAAATAACATTATCATACACAAAGTAAAGACGTCAATCTTTGTCTACAAAAATTCAAAACATCATACACAAGTGCCTGTTTTAATGTGCCACATGCTTATTTTTCTCCCTTTTTCTGTAATGGTGATTTAGTTATATGCAATCATAAACATATTTTCTTATTCAAATACAGAGCAAATTATGTAAAAGGACAACACAAAATCTGCTATACAATAAAGTTTAGTTCACTGATGTGATTACCAGCAATTGCCAAGAATTGTCACAAATTAGACCAGATCTTATTGTGACCAGATTACATTTTTTGTGAGATATAAACCAGTGGAAAATGGAGAATATGATAAGGTAAACTGTGCACACACTTGCAAACTGCTACTTGAAAAATGCTGTACAGTGTGAAAACTGTGTGCTTCAAAGTAAAAAAGTAAAAACTGGAGGGAGGGTGCCAAAACTGATCTTCATCCAATATATGAGGCAGGACAGGACTTGACATTGAAGTTCTGACTGCAGGCAGTGCCCAGCCAGTTGCTCCATCTACTTTACTGGTCAGGGGAAGAGCTGTTCCTATGTGGGCTTCAGTTGGTACACTTACAGTATCTGATACTGTATGAAATATGAGGCTATACAGTGGAGCAGTGGTTAGTGCTTTCGCCTCACAGTGACAAGGTCCAGGTTCAAATAACAACCACGCCTTTCTGTGTGGAGTTTGCATGTTCTCCGCATGTGTGTGTGTGCGGGTTTACTCCAGGTACTCATGTTTTCCTCATACAGTACAAAAACATGCATGTGAGGTTGATTAGCGACACTAAATTGCCCTTCCATGTGAATATGAATGTGAGAGCGTGTAGTTGACTCTTCATGACTGGATAGATGGATGGATGGATGGATTAATTAGAGGTCAACAGGAGATCAGTGATGCCATTTGACATGTGTTTCACCTGACTTATTTGCACACTGTGCACATGAACAAAATTAAAATCAGATCTTTCCTTTAGATTTTTTTGACGTACTGCAAAACAACTGCAGCACAGCCCTATTAACGCAAAATGCTTGGTAATAAAAAAATATTTATCAATACTTCTGACAATGCATGCCACGGATATTGGTTGTGAAACACACCATCAATACATCTTTCCAAAATCTTTAGCATGTTTTCTCATTTTTGATTATTCTCCTGACAGTTGTACATTGGTAAAAAGCAATGCACCTGTACAGGTTTGTGTAAGTAAGAAAAAAAAAAGCAATTGGATCAGCATTGACATCAGTTGATGTATGATGCCCAAAATGTTTAGACTCCGATCAGCCATCACATTTCCTGCACCTTGCTCGCACTGTTGAATCATTTTTTTTAGGGTGAACAAATATCATTCTTAAAGCTATTTAACCAAAGCTAGAAATACTACTCAGAGATTTTGGCCCAAAACAAACATGATTGTGTGCATTTTCATGGACTAATTATTGTTTTGTCCCTCTTTAACCTGAAAGGCACTTTTTTAAATTTTTTTTATATTGAGAAACACACAGCTCACTCTCCTTAAAAATGTGCTTCAAATATTTGGTGTTCATGGATTAATTTTGAAGTAGGTGAGCAATCCATATTTGCAAATCAAGATGTAGATCGTTGATACTATCAGAAAGTACTATTTGCTGTGTTAAGTGTGAAATGAATGAATATGAATGATGTACATTCATAGCTATAGTTTCCACAGAGATTTCTCTCTTATGGCAAGCCAAAGTCTCACTCATCAATCATAGCATAGCCACACAGTGATAACTCTCTTCTGCCACCTATTCAGTTACTTCTCCCAGGCCAAATATGCTCTCTGGACTGCCAGCTGCCAGTGAAGAGCAAATCCCATCATTTGATTCAGATGACTGGACTAGTCTTCTGGCTATTGTCACCAGTGACATCTGAGAAGAGGAAGGAGCAAGACTCCTCACAGGCGCCCATCTTACCCATCTCACTAATCCTACAAATTGGCAATCATAAATATGCCCTCCAATACTTTGTTCCACTTGCACTAATCCCTAAGTGGAAACGATGCCACCGAACAATCATGGGCACCAAATGGATGATGTACCACATAGCCCCTCAACTCCAGCCACCTTAGGCCATATGGTGGAACGGGCTTGTGGCAGCAAAAGCCAAATAATAGTACAGTATGGCAGCTTAATAGCCTCTGCTGCACACCTGACCTGCCACTGAATCCTCTGACAGAATAGTCTGAAATGTGAAGAAGCAGCAGGTTACAAATGATTGGATTCAACAAAGCCCATTTTGTGTAATGCAGTGTATTCTTCAGTTTGGATCACCATATAACTCTTAAATGTATAGAACTGCCCTACCAAGAAAAAAAAAAAGGTGTCTTTACTTAAAACAGCAACAAAAACAGATTTGCATTTAATTGACAAATATTAAAACAATTTGAATGTCTCCAAAAGAAAATTATGCAAAGATAATATGTTATCTGCATCTTATCATTTCCCATTGCCAATGATGCTGAGAGACGCTGTACCAGTGCTTATAGCTTTCTCTTTTAGTATGGCCTCTCTACCTTGGCCAAACACCCAAAAGCTGGCCAAAGCCCAGAGCAACTCTTGCCACATAAAGGTCAGGCAGTTGACCCAGTTATTGCTGTATTCCCTCTTTTAAAAACTGGGATGCAGGGGAAAACATATCAGAAGGAGGGTGGGAGCGATAACAATAACAAAAACTGAATGTTCACAAGTCCATTGGCCATAAGGTTAATGTATCAAAATATTGTTAAATGAAGGCATTGGAAGAAATCAGAACATTAGGATATATTTGGGTTTGTGATAATATAACAACTATTTATTACTTTTTATTCATGCACATATACCACTAATTTGTTGAAATTCATTAAGTCACTAATTTATTTAACCTCAGTGTTACATTGATTGAAGGCCTCAGTAGATTCATTTCTGGAGAGCAGAGAACCCAAACATAAAACTGTCAAATTGTAGCTTTGAAAAGGATCCCTGTATACCTTGTATTCATCCTTAAGGGACATTTAACCTAATAATCAAGCTACACTTCTATAATACTTAAAAACAATCCTTGTGTATGCTTTTGAAGCTGGATAGTAAAACAGATGTTGTCAGTGACCTTTAGTGGAATATGTTATTACTCCTCCACTGTGTAGATTGTGTTTTCTGTGAATAATACTTATGTTAAGCCATTAAAATCTGATTCAGGTGACCCAACATCAAATTTAATTTGAATAGAGGATTTTCAGAATTGATTATACCAGTTGATTTAACACACTTTCACTTGATGCTCATTCAGTGAAAACCATATAACTATACATAGCAAAATTAATGTAAGCCATGACCTTGTAGATTTAACAACTGATATTACAGTTTCTGCTTCTGGCAAAGATGTGTTGCATGATTTATGTTAACAATGTTTATGATTTTATCAGGGCTAAACAGATGAGAAATAAAGGTGACTGCGAAGTAAGAAATTGGCATAATAGTTTTCATAAAAATTCCAATATGTCCTTTGGCAATTGGACACGAAACAAGTATGTGACATTTATTCAAAAACAGTTCAAGCTTTGGGAGCTGTTAGTGCCAGTGTCAGACACAATTATTTGTTCCAAAGGCTAACTGTCATGAGTTTAAAATGGTACCTCACACATATCTATGGTTTATGATTATTGTAGCTGCCCGAGCTTACATATCTGTCAACGATGTGTCTCTATCTCGGTCAATCTATTGAAAACTGGCCAAAACCCAGAAGTGATCTTGTCACTGAGATGTCAGAGAGATGACCCAGTTTTTCTTCTTTATGGGTTCATTCTCTGTCAAAAAGTGGGATAGCTGAGAGTCACTCAAAAGGAGGAAAACAATAATATAGTGTCTGAGTAAGATAAGTGCCTTACATTTTTCTGATACCAACATCCTCATCACTGTGTATACATTTGTCACCAAGAGTTCAAAATACCAACTGTCTATCTGTTTAAAACCAAGAGAGCAACCGTGTGTGATTCATTCTGATCAAGGACACTTTACTTCAAATGCTAATTATTTTTGTTGCCTTGCAAGTCCCTTTCATATTAGTGTCCAATGTGATTACATTGCTCTAAAGAATGATACGTGGGTATATTGGTAAAGCTAATTACTGTTCGGCTTGACATCGATTTCCATGTTTAGGATTACTTATTTAATGGACTGGTTACCTGTCCTGGGGAAACTCCCTTCAGGCTTGTCTACCGTCAATCATGTATGAATATATCAGTGGCAGGCCATGCAGTTCAGACCAGCCTGCAGAATTAAATCTGAAGGCCTAAAGCAGATTTATTTAGCCTGGCAACAGGTAATAGCTAAAATGTGATTGGAGCTCCCAGCTAATATCTACTTTGGTCTCCAGAAACACCAGTGTGAGCACATTGACTCAGATAGTGGTTTATCAGTGGGCCCCTGCCCAGTGTTTCGCACATTGATGTTGCTATTAGTGACGTTAGCGGTGTGGCGCATCTAATAATCTTGTAATCCATTGGTTTCCATGGTGGTAATGTGGCGTTGGCGAAGGTATGTGCACTACTGAGTGCCCGTTCTTGTTGAGCATCATTTTATAATGGCTGTAGAGATATATGTTGATTGGTCAGACAACAACTGTCACATCGTCACCGTAACCATAACTTCCCAATTATAAGATGAACAGAATTTCTAATATTCAATTGAGAGTCTCCTGCTTTGTCTGGCTCTGTCTTATATTGAAGAAGCAGAACTCTCGGGAAGAGGTGTTCAAGGCCAATGGAATGAATGAAAGAAGAAAGGCAAGTGAAAGATAAAGTCCAAATGGTAGCTCTTATGAATTCCAATGCCAGCTCCCAGAAGGCTTCAAAAAAGTTTTTATTCCCTCTCTGTCTCTCCCTACATTATATCCGCAATTTTCTCGCTTCTCTATGCTTTCTTTGCGTGGACCAAAGCAAGTCCGTGAGAGTCCTACATCGATGAGGTTGTTGGCCTTTCCGCTTACAAAGCAACTTTGTTCTCTCTCTTACTCTCTCTCTCTCTCTCTCTCTCTCTCTCTCTCTCTCTCTTTCTCTCTCTTTCTCCCCCCTCTCTCTGTCTCTCTCTTGCTCTCTCTCTTTCTCTTTCTCCCTCTCTCTCTCTCTCTCTCTCTCTCTCTTGCTCTCTCTCGCTCTCTCCAGGGACAAGCAGTGTGTGAGAATTAGGTCTCTCAGTGGACATGTTGTAGGTATTTTTGCTCCGACAGTTTGAGGCTACAGCAAGGAGAGAGGGAGAAAGAGAGATAGGGAATGGAATGGCCAGTTTGTAGTCTCAGTGCTTCCGTTTCACAATGAGATGGAAAGAGTGGCGAGCCAGGGAGGGAGTGAGAGTGTGCGCCACGGCACACAGGCTTTTAGTGAGAGCACCATCTGGCCATGGGCTCAAAAAGTCATCCAGCATGACTGCTATAAGAGAAACAAAACATGAAAGCAGGAAGAAAAGGTAAACAGACATATTTGCACATGTCTGCACACACACACACACACACACACACACACACACACACACACACACACACACACACACACACACACACACACACACACACACACACACACACACACACACACACACACACACACACACACACACACACACACACACACACACACAGAACATCTTCTGGTAAGTTTCTCTTAAGGGTAATGATCTGGTTGAGGTCAGAAGATATTTGTGCAAGGTTTGGTTGAAGGAAATATCTTCTTAGAAAATTGAAATTGCGCATCTTTCTGAACATAGTTGGTCTTGAATAGTTCGACAAGACCACAGTATGCCAGGGTCTTTGATCTTGTGAAGTATAGTGAAGGGGAGCATGGTATGCATGGTCATACAGTGTAAGAGCAATACTGAGAATCACATTTGTACTGGACATTTACAAACACATGATGGACATCCTGTTATAACACTTAGATGACTTTCATGCTCAATGTATAAACAATACTCTATTAATACATCTGAAATATTATAAAAATACATTTTGTATTAGATTTCCAATCTTAAGTATAGTTTATTTGCCATAATTGTATTTCTAACACTTTGATATTGACACAAGGCATTTTAGAAAATGATTAATTAGGCTTTGTAGAAGTCATGGAAATATGTTGTTCATTCACATAATTGGTATGCCATCATACGTGTAAATCAAAAACATCAACACTCACAATAATGGATGCAAAGGATAATGTGGTATAACTGATGGATGAATGGAATATCCTCAATCATGCAAAGACGAGTTATAAAAACAGCACTGTGAAGGTTGAGATATCTTGCTTATGTTTAGAAATGTGTAGAACCGTTTGAGGCAGTGCAATGTATTTTCGAAAATATTTCAAAGCAGTTTAAGAGATTCCGTATTGCCTTGAAGATTAATTTCAACCTGTTCAGTTTTTTGTGTTTAGGCAAATTCTCACAGTTATCTCAAACCATTCTAAATTCAGTTATTGTGGGTTACAAAGTGAGCAAAATAAGAAAGGAGCTGTCAACGTGACAATCTAGCTCTTCACAGGCCTTTGCTTTACTTTGTATGACGACACAAAATTTACGTGACAAAGAATTAATTCGGTAAAAAACTGTTGCTTGTGTATATATTTCATCCAGGCAGTCATACACTTTTGTATAGGAAAGAGGTACAGGTTTATGCTTTCATTTATGGGCAATTCTGAGGCACAGCTTAATCAAAAACTTGTGTTTTTGGATTGTGGATGACCAGAGTACATGGAGAAAACACATTAAAAAGGGGATTCAAAATTCCAACTGAAAGATTTTCCAAGCATGCAGTTAGATTAAGAAGGTTACGTTAAAACGTACTAAATAGGAAAGAAAATCATGAGTGGATTTTGTATATTCTCTTTTGCACACCATTTAAAACATATCAACTGGACTTGGCAATAAAGTATATCTTGGGAGACATTTCACTCCTTTTACAAGTGGCTTAATCAGTTCAGGCTATTCCATTGACTAGGCTGGTTAATCTCATATGATGAGTTGACCCGATTCAGTTGGTTTGAGATGCCTCTGCATTCCTGTATTCCCCCCAGGTACTCCAGTTTCATAGCAAAATCCAGAAACAGAAAGGCCTATCATCATAGTTAATGACTCTAAAACTGTCACGTAGGTCTGTCATGCTGTGTTAGCCTTGTAATGGACTGGTGTTCTGTCGGCTGCAGCAGCTCGAGCTTCCTGTGACTCACATCTGATAAACAGGTGCAAAAAAACGTTGGATAGGTGTGTGAATTATTTTCTGAATTATGCTCTCAGATATGAATATATTCATTTATTTATGTATTTACTTATTTATGGAAGACTTGGTTGTCTCAAGTCTTTCTTGTGACTTGAACAATCTCAAAGATTGGCAGCTTTTGGTGTGTTTGCTGCTTATCGATCACCCATTGCCGACTGGTAGAGCATCAGTTACAGGGCATAGTTTTTTCTTTTTGTGTCTTTCAAACATTCAACCTCTAAAGACAGAGGCTGACCTGCACAGATGCATTTGTGATTCCTGATGTAACTCGTAAGGGCAATAGTCCTCATTGCAACCTTCAGAGAGATGTATGCAGAATAATTATTAATTATGCTGTGTGTATATAGCAACAAAGAATTTTACATGACATGTATCTGGAGACCTGAAAGATGCAGAAAAGTGATTGTGACTGATAAAATGCAGAGACAGGAAGAGACAAGACAGAGTGTTCCCTTTTAAATCACTGTATTTATATATCTAATTATTCAAGCTGCTAACAATAAACATTGCATTACCATAGGTATTCTCACCAGGCCTTATTGTTATGCACTGTAAAAACGTTGGAAGCCTTAGTAAGAGTGACATTATTGTTCCAGAGTTTTATGACATGAGGCTTTGTCTCAAGCTATGTCTCAAGTCAGAAGAAAAATCACTGTGAGACTGTTCATAGAACACAATGTTATCATTAGACAATAATTTCTACACTGACTTCCTCTGTCTCAATGTCAGATGATGTACGTGTGTGAAGAGTAGAGAGAGGCGCGCGCGAGAGCGAGATTGAGAGAGAGAGAGAGAGAGAGACAGAGAGAGACAGAGAGAGAGAGAGAGAGAGATTGTCAATGTTTTATATTTGGATGCTCTTTTGTCCTGAATTTCATTCGTACTGTTTGGCCAGTCACTCAGACGTGACCACATTAAAGAGCTGCTCAGTGGCCAATATTCATGCACGCACGTATGCAGGCACACACACATGCACGCACGTATGCAGGCACACACACATGCACAGGGAACAAGGAAACAAAGAGCTCATAAACTCAGGAAGAATTCACCAAAGTTAACCATAGTGTGACATTTAACTTATTCTGCAGCCCAGTGAATTTGCTATGACTAATCCTGTGAGAGTCAGCTCTTACAAAATAAACTTATATTACATGATATCAAAAGAGACACGTGGGGTTTGGCTTAAGATTCACAAATAATTTTCTGTGAGTTTCAATGGACAGGGGAAAAAGAACATCTCGTCCACAATGCAAATGACAAGCAGTGTTGAAATTGAACCCAAACATCAATTGATCTGGTCACAGAATCTGTTTCTGGTCAGTTTTCAATGTCTCCGTAGCCACCGATTCCTAAAGTACAGGCCAGGGTGAATTCTCACTCTGGAAATGCATTGAAATTTCAAACAATGCCAGACCCTGAACTACAAAGAATGTTTTTAAATTGAATACAGTTGTGACTTTCGCCTCTCACACAGTCTCCTTTTTAGCTTCCCGGCTATCAGTCTACACCCTCAACACTTCACCTTATGTGCCACCTTAGATACTCAATAAAGGCCATTGCCAATTGTGCATATAATATAAGAGAAAAAAAAGATTTTTTATGTACCCATCTATGTTCATATTTAAATGTTTATGCTGTTGCATGATGAAAGGGATATGAATGGCCTTCAGTGTTGTACATTGTGTTTAACCTCAGTAGTTTTTTCCATCCAGTTGATCCTGTTAGTGGTCTATATGATTTCTATTAAACATGACAAATGTCAACAAATCATGTTTAATTTTCTCATCAAGTAGGCATTGAACTGCCCTGGTATCATTTAACCTGCACAGTATTGTGCAAAAATGTGACCGTTATGAAATAATGCAGGCTGCACAATGGAGTAATGGTTAGCGCTCAGGTCTCACAGGAGGTCATGTGTTCAAATAACGGCTGGGCCTTTTTGTGTGAAGTTTGCATGTTCTCCCTGTGTGTGTGGGTTTCTTCCAGATTACTCCAATAGTCTAAAAACATTCATGTGAGGCTAATTAGTGACCCTAAATTGGCCCTCAGTGTCAATGTGAGTGTGTGGTTGTCTGTCTCTCTGTAATGCACTACAGAACTGTACAGGGTGTACTCTGCTGGGATTGGCTCCAGCAACCCTGAATGGGATAAAGTACAACAAGGTGGATGGATGGATGGATGAAATGAATGCAGTAAAGCAAATTTTATGTTTTTTTATTCACCTAACAAATTCAAAGTGAATTAACAGAAGGAAGCGGACTTCTTGGTGACTCTTTGCATTCCAATTTTCAAAAGGAGTACTTTTCTTACACATGCATTTTTTGCAGGCACTTTGCAGGTAGGTTAGTAAATATCTCATATAACGACATATATACTTCCCATGTCTCATCCTGTAATCCCAGACTCTTGACAAACTCTTTGCATGTGCCCTACTATCAATTCAGGTTTCTCTCTTCTTCACCCTCAAGGTCGCTCTTGATGACATTGGCTTTATGCCTGTATCACTTGATGATTAAGTAGTGTTTCTGTGAACAATTTAGTCATTTTGTGCGTAATGTACTTAGATGTGTGGACACATCCAATCAACTTTAAAATAATTGGTTGGTCAATTTTTTTTTATACAAGCTTGTTCCAAAAATAAATATTTCAATTGTAAGTAAGATTTCAACAAAATTAAGTGACAATTCAACAATTCAAAAACCTTTGATTATGAAGTAATTCGTCATCACCATTTCAATTTGAATTTGAGTGTTTGGGGTTTATCAGTCTCTCTTTGCTTGCAGGGTGGCTCCAGAGCTATACAACCCTGAATATGATAAAACAACATAGACAGTGGATAGATTAGACCTGTTTTCTTCACACGTTTACCTTTTCTGGGCATCAGTTTTTAATGATCTTGATGTCATATAACACACCAGAACAA
The DNA here is from genome assembly GCF_963422515.1 of Blennius ocellaris. Taxonomy (NCBI): domain Eukaryota; kingdom Metazoa; phylum Chordata; class Actinopteri; order Blenniiformes; family Blenniidae; genus Blennius; species Blennius ocellaris. The sequence goes on from NC_137651.1 coordinate 13,372,816, forward strand.
AGACAGATGGATGGGCAGACAGACAAAAAAGTAGGCAACAGGCAGGGGGGGTGGTCTGGCTTGCAGACTGCCAGGTAGGTATCTCGGTGGGCAGCAACAAAGGCAGGCTTGTGACATATACTGGCTTCCAAGCAGCCATTCAGACTGACAGGGGAAGAGACCGACAGACCAACAGACAGATTGATTGAAAGATAGAAATAGTTTGACTGTGTCTTCTGCCATCTATTGTGGTCCACAAAGGACTTAGGCAGTTGGCATGAGGTATGTCATTGAAACCCCCGATGACAGGCAGAGAAGTGGTGATGGAAAGTGTCGGTAGGTGACAGCTGAAAAAGGAAGAAAGTTTTCTAAAAATGGAGGGGGTGCACTCTCACTTTGAGCCCATTTATTTCAAAAACCAAAAGTCCCAATCACTACTGCTGTCATCTGATAAATAATCCATATAGTGTATGTGCATTACTCCCTTTAGGTAAATTCTCTTCAGGCATGTTTATCATAACTTCTGTAATGCAAGGTAAGTCTAATGATGTGACCTCATTCTGACACCAGTCAAATAAATGCAATTTTTATAAAATTAGACAATTAAAAATGTACAAAAGAATACAAAACAATAGGGAAAATCTAACAATTAATAACTACCTGTTGTTCCACAGGCGAAGAACACAAACTAAAGGCTGCTTCACATCGCAATGTTCTGATCTAAAAAAAACAGTCAAGCCACTTTTCCACATAAAGTACCAGGAGCCTTGAGTTTTGGGTACTTTTCTTCCAGTCACTGAAAAGGTTCCACTGTTGCCTTTCTTTCCACCAGAGTCTGTAGCCCCAGGAATATTATGCTTACAGGTTGAAGGAAGGCTTGTATCCTCATCCATCAGGTTTTTGTCAGCCTTTTATTACATTGTAAAGGGATTAATTGAGACAATACTGGAAAGGAGACAAGCTCCCGTGGCGAGATGGATACAAAATGCCAGAGATGCTCGATAAGTCTGGTTAGAGACTTTTATGAAAGAATATGGTCTTCATTGTAGAATAATCAGCTGATTCTTTACAATGACTATTGACCATTGTCAATTGTATTCAAGGTATAGATGAGTCCTTCTGTATTTACTTATGTCAAAATGAAGCTGCGTTTGAACACCCTTTTCCTCCCATGCTATAGGCTGTCAGCGATGACACACTTGTCACGGATGTCCCTGCATCACACAGTGATGACCTTAAAATGTCAGTGATGACTAAGTTGCCTAACATGTCTGTTGCCGTGTCCAGATAATTCACTCAAAGAGGTTGACAGTGCATGTATTTTTCTTCCTCTTTCCCTTTGATGTTTATTTTGAATCCAGATATCAGATTGACACCTTTGAAAATCATTCCAATTATATATCTGATGTATATTCTCTGACTATGTTGACAAGCTGACATTGTTTTTCTGATCTGCAAGCTCTGCCAAAGCAACAATGATCAATGGCCATTCTACTCTGTGTTGTTTTCTCTATGGATTCAAAGATGTACTTAACTTCCTCTATGGCAGGTTTCCCCAATTCTGGGCCTCAAGGGCCGGTGTCCTGCATGTTTTAGATTTCTCCCAGTTGCAACACACCTGAATGTAATAAGGGCCTCTTTACTTGTCTTTTTTTACAAGCTTGACAATGACAGCACCATCAGATTGAGATGTACTGAAGCTGGGAGAGAGCTAAAATGTGCAGGACACTGGCCCTCGAGGTCCAGAATTTGGGAACCCTGCTCTATGGCATTGAGGCGTTTTTAGATCCCCTGCTGCATCTATGTAAAGTCTGCCTGCTTCTCCCATTTCATGTTTTTCCTGTTTTAATTTGACACTCACCTGTCTCATCTGCATGACTGCACGACCAATCAGTTCTCCCTCTGTGTGTCTTATTCATAAATATGTTTCACCTGTGTCACCCCCCTTACACAGTGTGTATATACACCCCTGTACCTCATGTCTCTGTGCATTCTGCCTTATGTTTCTCTCAGCACGCTTGGATCTCTTTGTGTTTTGGATTGGATTCAACTTTAAATTATTTTGTTCTTTATTTAGAACTTAGAGCAGTTCAAGTATGACTTCAAGTTTGTTTGTTTTTGATTGTTTTAATTATTATATTCAACTGGTATTCCCTTCTCTGCCACTGCTTTGTTCATTATGATTTGAAAACAATAATAAAAAAGCTGAAAAATCATTTTAACAAAAGATTCTAAAATTGTTTAATTTTGCAGCACCTTATTTGGATGGATGGATGGATGGATGGATGGATAATAATGGTAGTATTGGTGGTATGCAACAGATCAACACAATCATTGATTGCACTCAATCCCATTCTCTTGTATTTCTATTGTCACAAATAAAAATTTTAAAGAAAGAAAGAAAAGAAAAAAAACTATTGGTCTCCTTATCCACAAACAATAATCTTTAGGTTACTGTGACAAACTCTGAGTCGTCTATGTCTTGTGAGCTGAATGAAGGGTTTGTAGTGGCCTTATGTCAGTGTGTGTGACACTGGCTGACAGACTGGAGGAGTGAATGATGGGTTTTCATGAAGAAGAATGGCAGTTTTACAGACCACCAGCTGCTCTCAAACACTCTTCTCTAACCTTCCAACTACCTTGTGTGTGTGTGTGTGTGTGTGTGTGTGTGTGTGTGTGTGTGTGTGTGTGTGTGTGTGTGTGTGTGTGTGTGTGTGTGTGTGTGTGTGTGTGCGCGCGCGTGCGTGTGCGTGCGTGCGTGTGTGTGTGTGTGTGTGTGATACATTGATGTGGATACATTATAACCACCAGCCTGTATGGTTCCTTTTTGCTGCCTGATCAACTCCAACCCTTCAATGCATGAACTCCAATAGACTAATGAAGCAGAGCTTTTATGCCCTATATGTTTGCAGACAAGGGCAGCTCAATACAATCCTCATATTGTGGCTGACTGTCTCTTTAAAGCATTATGTAATTGATTTACCTGTATTCAAAATGACTATTTGAAATCATATAAAAAAAGATGGCCATTTGTGATTATGCCAAAAAATCTGTGTTCAGCAACTTTTATTTAGTGATAAGCACTGTCTATGAAATATTGGAGGCGACAATATTGGTAGACTGAGGAATCGGAGACTACGATCAAGCATTTTAAAGGTCCTTTAATGTAATATGAGAAATGTATGGATCAGACATCTGCGAGAAAGGTTCTGAGATCCTGCAAGGAGCCAAAGTGTTACTCTAATCAAAAAAGCACTGACATGACCTCTGTGCATGGTTATCTGTGGAATGCTTGTGACACCTCAAATTATAACATGTGTAGGTTAGACTGCAGTGTGTACAAGATGAATAAGTATTAATATAGAATATACCACAACCGTACAGTCTCCTCAGTGAGAACACAAGCCTATATGGTTTGAATCTGGGCTTCAGGCTTATTCTTTGTGGCATGTTCTCCCTGTGCATGCATGACTTTCAACAGCTTCCTCCCACAATAACATGCATGATAGATTATTTGGTGACTTTAAAATTGCTGTGTGTGTGTGTGTGTGTGTGTGTGTGTGTGTGTGTGTGTGTGTGTGTGTGTGTGTGTGTGTGTGTGTGTGTGTGTGTGTGTGTGTGTGCGTGTGTGTGTGTGTGTGTGTGTGAGTGTGTGTGTGTGATTCATTCAAACATTTTCATTTTTGATTCGTGCTATCAACACTTTAAAAATAGGATATGATCTATGACTTCTGAATTGAGCGATTGTACTCTGAGAAGTACACTCCTACCACAGTGCAGGTCGACTTCATAGTTTCCTGCCACCTGCTTTAAAAACAGTACTATCTCGTGTCGTGAAATGTTTTGAGTGTGTGTTATAAACGGAGACACTGTGAGGGAATTTCAACTTCACACTGCAATCAACCACCTCCTTGCAGAGCTGCTCGAGCTAGAAATCGTGATGGTGTCACAGTCGTGCATTTTGGAGCTGTGGCTTGCGCTCAGAACACGGGCTTGTGTTGCCCGCTGGAGGCGAGGCGGGGGAAGGCACGCGAACGGAGGAGAAAGACTAAGTGTGCGTATTTTCCCTCGTCTCTGCTCCGCTTGTTGGAAGAGAGTCGCGGCGGCCACCCTTTTGGTCTCCACGAGCAGGACAAAGTATTGACAGGGATAGGAGTGCAACTACACCCCAACTTAGTGAATTACCTCTAGAGTAAGAGCACTGACACCATTGTGATTATTATCTGGTGGAGGTAAATGGTTAAACCTGATAATCATGCAGAGTGGTGAGTGAGTGAGTGAGAGAGAGAGAGAGAGAGAGAGAGAGAGAGAGAGGGAGAGAGAGAGAGAGAGAGAGAGAGAGAGAGAGAGAGAGAGAGAGAGAGAGACGTCTTGCGCCCTGACTGTCATCCACAGGTCTGGTCGTCTTACCCGCCTCGCACAGAGCGCGCTCCGTGACTTTAAATTATTATTATTTCATTTATTTATTTATTTATTTTGCTCGAGGCGCGCTCCGCAATGAGGGATCCGGAGCGGTCCTCTCCCTCTCCTCCCTCCTCTCTTCACTTCGCTCCCTCTCCTCCCCCTGGACAGCATCCAGAACTATAGGCAGCCGTCCCCATCACTCGTTTCCTCCCCCTCCTCCTCTTTCTTCTCTCACCGCCAGATCTCTCTCTCTCTCTCTCTCTCTCTCTCTCTCTCTCTCTCTCTCTCTCTCTCTCTCTCTCTCTCTCTCTCTCTCTCTCTCTCTCTCTCTCTCTCTCTCTCTCTCTCTCTCTCTCTCTCTCTCTCTCTGCCCACCAACCACCCAGACTCGGTCCCTCACTCCTCTGACGCACGACAGGGAAACGGACCTGAGGAAATAAAGAGGGAAAAACCCACAGCAGCTGACCCAGCCGCCGTCGCTATGTTGCTCCACAGATTGCTGCTGCTGCTGTCGCCGCTCCGGAGGGAGACTCGGACCTGAACCGAAGCGCAGCGCACATCTCGCCTGATTCACACACTACTGCTGAGGACAGCTTGCCCGGGTGGCGGCTGAGGGGGAGAGGGAGGAAAGCGGGTAGAAGAAGTGGACGGGAACAAGTCGAGGACTTGCATTTTAAGTAAACTGCCTTCACATTTTTTTTTTTTTACAAAAAACAAAAAAACGAGAGACGTGAAGGAAAAGGAGAGTGTCACCGGAGAGTGAGTGTGTGGAAAAATTGCATTCCTATCACGTCTTCATTTCTCCTCTCTTTTGCCTCAGACACTGAGAGAGGTTGAGAGAAGAAGAGGAGAGAGAGGCAAAAGAGAACGAGGGAGGGGGAGGAAGAAAGAGGACGAGAGAGATCTAACAAGATTCAAACTAGTGGTCTTTTTTCCCAGATGTTTTCCAATTGCAGTGCGAAACTAAGGTGAGTGTTCACCGGCTGTTTTCATGTGCATGTTTACCATATGGGAGATCGAACGTGTGTGTGTGTGTGTGTGTGTGTGTGTGTGTGTGTGTGTGTGTGTGTGTGTGTGTGTGTGTGTGTGTGTGTGTGTGTGTGTGTGTGTGTGCGTGCGTGCGTGCGTGCGTGCGTGCGTGCGCGCGCGTGCCTGTTGGTTTCTGCATAGCTACGGACTTTAAAACGGGGAAACAGGAGGTCTCCATATCCAGTATAACGGATCGCAGCGATCAAACCGCCTGATCAATAGCCGTTTGTTTTTCTTTTTTTATTCACCGTTTCCCTGCCAATGTCACGACGAAAGGCTACTGCATTATGCTTGGCATGTATATCAGTAAGTGCACTGTTCTCATTGCTATAATGACAGCAAGGTTATTTTGGAGGGAGAAATTTCGGAAATCAGAGCGGGATTCTCAACCGATTTTGTGATACGGGAAGTTCCCAAACATCACTGTCTCTTTTTAACTTTCTTTGGTGTGGATTGAAGGTCCAAGCTATTTCATTTGAAATGTCCTCGCACGACGAGCACTTTTAATTCATCCGTGGCTCGATCACACGCGCCCCTCTGCCTCTTTCCCTCCTCAATGCCTCATATTCTCTCATCGACCCCCCCTTTCCTGCTCTCCTCGTTCCTCTCCGGCGGCTCGGTCACCCTGATTTTCTTGTCCTCTCCTTCGCAGCCCGGCATCGGACGGTGAGCGGGACGCACCGGGCACCAACAGGACACACCACAGGAGGCTATGTGAAGTTGGAATCCCAGTAAACTAAGTACGTATACCAAATGGTTTGATACACCTCAGGGGATTTCAATACGGTGCTCAATGTTTTCAGTTTCTTTAAATGCCACAGTTACTTTTTTCACATTCGCATCTGGCTATTTTTTTTGCTCTTTTAATCTCCGACATGGAAACGGAATCAATACATCCTGGAGGATTACGCATGGACAATAAGCTGAAACGGCACATTTCGAAGCCAGGACACCTGTGTTCGGGGATTTTTTTTTTTGTTTTTTGATTTTTGTATTTCCATTGTTGCGATTTCCGGTCACTTCTTTTTGAGGGAATTACAATAAGCCATCGTTGTTGTTTTTTTCTCTCCTCCAAATTCTGCCATTAACTGTCGCTGGGCATTTGATTTCAGCACCATGGACAGCGACCGTGCTGCTCCTGCAGACTAACCAGGCGCACGTTTCTTTGGATTTTTAACACCTTTTGAACGGATAGCTGTGCGTCTGCGCTTGTACGCTCGTGTATGTTTGAAAAGTCCCACATAAAAAACGAGAAATCTCTCTCTCTCTCTCTCTCTCTCTCGCTCTCTCTCTCTCTCTCTCTCTCTCTCTCTCTCTCTCTCTCTCTATCTATCTATCTATCTATCTATCTATATGTCCCTCTCTCAGCGTGTCTGTGCGTGTGCGGGGGAGAGAGAGAGAGAGAGAGAGTCTTCAAACATAACACCACGGAGATACTTAACAGAATCTTCGATTTTCAACTCAGAGCGAACCCTCTTCGATATGAAAACAACATATCTTTAGTTTTGCAATATTGCATTTTTTTTTTTGAATGACGCTCCCAAAACTAAATTAATAAATTAATAAATAAACACCGATATTTATTTGTGGGTTGCCGGGATCTTTTTCCCCCCACACTGCCTAATAGCTGTGCTTCTTGGAGCAGCAGCGTCGCCCACTGCGCTTTTCACTGGTGCTGCTGCTTCTCTAATTCTCAAATGGCATCGCCAATTGGGAAAGCCAGAGGAAGTTCCATTGATTGTATATTTGGCGAGATGACAGGTTCAATTACAATGAATGCACTGACAGTTTCACTATTCAGAAGGTTTGTATGTGGATGATTTAACCAAACAAAAACACTGAGGGCAAATCGCCCCTGCTCAGTGGATTCTTTGCACATCAATGCATTGGAACATTTGGAATATTTTCATTTTACACATAATTATCTCATCTTAGTGACGTCTTTTCAGCTGATCAATACAGATGCTGCATTCTCTGTGGCAGTGGTGATGTCTTTTGCAGGGGTCATAGGCCTGCATATTTGTTGTGAAATGTTTACATAAGACAGACGCAGGGGGAGAGAAGTATGATTAGATTAACTTCAAATGGATAGATGATCTGGAAGTCACCAGACATTTTCGTCTCACTAATGTTCGCCAAGCTGACACCTATTCCGTCGTTCTGCTAGACCTTCGATCTGCTGACTCTGATGCCTGCCGTGCCATCCTCGACTCACATTTACAAAAAGCATGATTGAGGTCCCAGTTACATAATAAATACAGTGGGGGACGGTGTCTCCTCACCACTAACCTCACTCGCCTTCTGTTGCCTTCCTTTCGTCACGGCGATAAGCATCTCTAAGGTGATTTATTGTGACCTTAAAAGCATATCTGCTGTATAATATACGACATTCCCGCCTATATAGTGAAGTTTACTGTCCGACTGTGGATATTTGTTTGTCTTGCTTCATATCACGTTGCCCATCCAAGGATGCCTGTTTTATATTTTGCTTGAAAATACCCAGCAATATCGTGGAAGTAGTCTCAAACGTCATTCTATTATTCATTAGTATGCATTTCAAAGCAGCCTTCCATTCCACTGAAACTAATGCACCATTCCTCTCTCATCTCCCCTCCCTGCCTGCCTCTTTCACCTCAAAATTTACTTGTGTGTTTATGTGTGTGTGTGTGTGTGTGTGTGTGTGTGTGTGTGTGTGTGTGTGTGTGTGTGTGTGTGTGTGTGTGTGTGTGTGTGTGTGTGTGTGTGTGTGTGTGTGTGTGTGTGTGTGTGTGTGTGTGTGTGTGTGTGTGAGTGATCTTTATGACCATTCCCTCCCATCAACCCTTCAATTCCTTCTCTCTCCCCCTCCTTCCATTCTCTGTTGCAGTGCTGTGAAGTGGCTCTGTCCCTGGAGCCAAGACTTCATCCCCTTGGTGTCAGCGAGGATGCTGTGGGTTACCTTGCTGAGCACCATAGCCTTAGGATGGACCACCCCGATCCCACTACTCGAGGACTCCGAGGAGATCGACGAACCCTGCTTCGAGCCCTGCTACTGCGAGGTCAAAGAGGGCATCTTCCACGTTCACTGTGACAGTAAAGGATTTACAAATGTCAGCCAGATCGCTCAGATATGGAGCCGGCCCTTCAAGCTCAACCTACAGAGAAACTCTATGCGGAAGCTTTACTTTAACAGCTTCCTCCATCTTAACAACGCCATATCCATTAACCTTGGTAATAACGCCTTGCAAGATATCCATGCTGGAGCATTCAACGGTTTAGGAATACTGAAACGACTGTTCCTACATGAAAACAAACTGGAGGTTTTCCGTAATGACACTTTCCTAGGTTTGGAAAGTCTAGAGTATCTTCAGGCAGACTACAACGTTATCAAAAGGATTGAAAGTGGTGCATTCAGACACCTCCACAAGCTGAGAGTGCTCATACTGAATGACAATCTGATTCCTGTGCTCCCAAATTATCTTTTTCGTTCTGTATCACTCACACATCTGGACTTGAGGGGGAACAGGCTAAAGACTTTGCCTTATAAAGGCACACTGGAGTATGTGGGGCGGAGCTTAATGGAAATCCAGCTGGAGGAGAACCCTTGGAACTGTGTTTGCGAGATTGTCCAGCTAAAAACATGGCTGGAGAGGATCCCCTACACAGCATTGGTAGGTGAGATCACATGCGAATACCCGTTCCACTTACATGGGAAGGACTTGAGGGAAATCAAGCGCAGTGAGCTCTGTCCTCTGCTCTCTGATGCAGAGATTGAGGCCAAACTGGGAATTCCCCGAGTTCCTTTCAGCAATGAGAATACATGGCCTACAAAACCTTCCTCTATGCTCTCGTCCTTTCACAACACAGCCTCTTCTGTGGAATACAAGGAAAAAGTTTTCAAACCTACCAAGCGACCTCGGCCCACAAAAAATCCCCCAACCCCTCGTAGCATCTACCCAGGTATCAACCAGCCTCCTATTGCTGGTTACCAAACAAGGCCTCCGATCCCAATCATTTGTCCTGCTGGATGTATTTGCAATCTTCACATCAATGACCTGGGACTAACAGTGAACTGTAAAGAGAAAAGCTTTCACAACATTTCAGAGCTCCTGCCACGTCCCCTCAATGCCAAGAAATTGTATCTCAGTGGAAACTTAATACAGAAAATCTACCGTTCCGATTTCTGGAACTTCTCCAGTTTGGATTTATTGCATTTAGGCAACAATAGGATATCATATGTCCAGGAAGGCGCCTTTATCAACTTACCAAACCTAAAAAGCTTATATCTGAATGGGAATGACATTGAAAGACTTACACCTGGGATGTTTCGAGGGCTTCAGATGTTGAGTTACCTTTACTTTGAGTATAATGTTATTCGTGAGATACAACCTAACTCCTTCTCCCTAATGCCAAATCTCCAGCTGGTTTTTCTCAATGACAACCTGTTGCGCTCTCTCCCCAGTGATGCTTTTGCTGGCACAAATCTTGCACGTCTCAACCTCCGCAACAATTACTTCCTTTCCCTGCCTGTACATGGCGTCTTGGAGCATTTGACCTCCATTGTCCAGATTGATCTTCACCAGAACCCATGGGACTGCTCGTGTGATATCATCCCCTTCAAACTATGGTTGGAAAAGCTCTCCTCTGTCATTGTGGTTGGAGATGTAATCTGCAAAACACCTGAGTTTGCGTTTGGGAAGGATCTACGTTCCCTTGAGGTTGATGTCATCTGTCCAGAGCTTAAATACTCTTCAGACCCCTCTCCAGCCCTGCCTGGTGGGGATGACCTCACCACAGGGAGTTCCGAGATGGGAGAGGCAGGTGGAAGAGGAGCAGTTCCACTTTCAGTCCTCATCCTCAGCCTTCTCATACTCTTTATCTCTGCTGTGTTTGTGGCTGCTGGGCTTTTCGCCTTTGTTCTTCGTCGGAGAAAGAAGCTGCCTTTCCGGAAACGTTCTGAGGTAGATCTGACAGGGATTCAAATGCAGTGCAGGATTTTTGAAGATCCACCTAGACAGAGCAGTGCTGGGAACAATGCTACGCCTGAAAAACCAACGTCCAGTATGCACACACACACTCATGCAAGTCACACACATGCTCACGGCCACGTTTATGATTACATCCCCCACCCTGTGACTCAGATGTGTAACAACCCCATCTATAAGCCCCGGGAGGGGGAGATAGCAGAGGAGGAGCGAGCACAGTTTTCAGAGAAAAAAGACAAAGGCAACAGTAGCAACAGTAACTACAGAACCTTGTTAGAGAAAGAGAGAGAGTGGACCCTGGCTGTCTCCAATTCTCAACTCAACACCATCGTTACAGTCAACCACACCACAGCCGACATATCAGGATTTCATGAGAACGGAGGGCTTTGCCCGACAGTGATTGACAGTCAGAGGCCCACGCCGACCGTGGGATTTGTAGACTGTTTGTATGGGACAGCACCCAAACTAAAGGACCTGCATGTGGCGCATGCACATCCGCCTGGCATGCAGTACCCAGACTTGCAGCAAGATGCACGACTGAAGGAGACATTGCTTTTCACGGCGGGGAAAGGCTGCTACCCCGACCCGTCCCAAAGCGATTACCTCGAGTTAAGGGCCAAACTTCAAACCAAGCCGGATTACCTCGAAGTCTTGGAAAAATCTTACCGATTTTAACAGCTCTAGCCCACGGAGAGAGAGAGAGAGAGAGAGAGAGAGAGAGAGAGAGAGAGAAAAAGGAAGTCAACATATTCACTTTGCCACCCTCAAAACGAAAATACCCAAAACTGATACAAAAAATAAAAATGACTTGAAAAAGCAGCATGATATTAAATAAGATATTACAGTCACAATGTTTCCCCCCAAATCACTTTGGAGGAGAGGCCATTCTCAGATATTTCAATTAAGTGCCTTTTTTTCAGAGTAGCCAGCAATGTCAACAGTCGTTATTTTTATATTATATAAATATCTCTATATGCCCACAAAAGAGCAAAAGAGGAACAAGAGGGGCACTGGGGAATAAAAGTCTACAAACCATCCTACATCTGTCACTAAAATCCATTTTTTTGGAGTTACCTTGAAGACGCACGGGAGCTGGACGTCTCCCTGACTTGGGGTTTTTCTTTCTGTCTCTTTTACCCCTGACTAGGATGTACAAACACCCAGAGGCTGTGCACATAAAGTTTGTAGGAAATGATCAAAACAGAAAAAAAAATATATACATATATTAAAAATGAACTGCAGTTTGCTGCATGCACTCGCTTCAGTGCAGGAAGTGAGAGGATTTATTCAGAACTATCATATCACATTACGAACCGAGATACTGCAACGCATTTACAGTTCAGTGTTCTATTTAATTTTTATATCTTATTAATATGGTTATTATTATTAATGAGGACTTCTGTCTATATCAGGGTGCTTCTCATAAAAAGGATGCGCCGACGCACGGATGGTAAAACATTTGTGAATATTATTATAAGACAATGCCGAAGGTTTTTCTGGATATTTCCACACACTTTGTTAAGACCCCACCACACCTCCATTGCTTCTGGATTCCCCATCTCCACCCACTAACGGCTTTGTAGGAGGCACTTTTAATGTTTTCTCTCTCACAAAGATTTGAAGAAAATGTGCATATATTTATTCTGTAATTTCAGTGAAGAATTTAATTGTAAAGGTAATGTTAAATCAATGTATAGTGATTATGCGTCTGGTATAGCCTTCTTAATAAAAACAAACTCTTCAAATGATGAAAGGGTTGCTGCCACGGGAACCTGTGTATGGAGTGCTACTGACAGGCTGTGTATTTGGTGTCATGTTACAAAGAGGAATGTTGAAGGCATGGTCGTGCACCATGAAGCTGCAGAAGATGTGGTGACAAAGAAATACAGTAGAGGGCAATAATTTTTAAACTCAATTAAGCTTTTTAGATTTTTACAGATAAACAAAGATCGAATTTTTTTTTACATTTTAATTTAATTTTAAATTTTATTTGATAGACTTGCCCGAGTAGTTTAAAAGTGTGCTATGATTTTCCCTTGCAAGACATATGGGTGAAAAAAACAAATCATATATGCCTCTATGTTGCTGGTCCTAGTCAGCTGTAAGCTTGAGAAAATGTGATGCCAGAACAAGTGAACTGAATGCTGCTGGTTTTTTTGGAGTGGATGATATGAGAGGTGACAACAAATCAGTGAGGATTGCTGTGATTGTCATTATCCTAAACGGGTATGGCTGATGTAGACTAATAAACAGTAATTGAGAGGGTGAGTGAAAAATGTGATTGGAAGATGCTCTTTGAATTTGCACTTATTATTTCTCCGACCGCCTCCAAAGTAGCACTGTGGATTCAGTCCACTGGGGGGCGATCAAAATGTGTTCACATTCATTTTGGTATTGACCGCTATGGTGCAATTATAGAGTACACAATATCCATATCCCCCGCCAAAAAAAAAGCTATATTCAGCTGAATTATATTAAAATGATCTACATCTATATATTTTTGAATTACAGAAAATACTACTTTACAGAGTGTCATTCCTCAAAATCCGATTTCATTGGGCTTGCTTGAGTTACGTTGTTTCTTTGTTGTCTCCTCAACAAGGATCACCATTTTATTATTGAAACGTATACTGATATTTTATATATCTCTTATTAAGCTTCATTAATTTTGGGACCAAGAGCAGACAAAAGCAGCTAATCAGTCAGCCAATGGTAAATGTGTTTCTAAGCGCCATTATCATTTTTTGTTTAATAAAAGTCAGACAATGCTTTGGGAGAGAATATGATGAAACCTTGATTTAAATGTGAATATCTACTGCGAAAAGTTCCAATTCTGTTCTGTTCGAAAATTAGTCTTGATAAGCATTTCTTTTTTTTTATTTTGTTTTAATCTTTTGACTAGAATTTATGATGCTTACTTAAATAATTTTTAATCTTAAATCATTCTCATTGAAATTATTTCCTCATTAAATGGAAAAAAAAACCAACCTCAAATTTAGTCTGGAGCAGTCATCTCCAGTACCTCAAAGCATTACTTCAGTCTAAAAGGTGGCAGAGTTTTGGACATTTTCGTATATGTTTTAGGATTTTTCCCCACCACTGTTGCCGAGAAGAGTGGATGTAACCTTCATATAAAGCCTTTGGAAGTATGGTTGCATTGCATCAAGGCTCTTTGTTTTCTGCTTTCACTAAGTTCTGCAATGGTGTAACCCTTGTGTTCTGCTGCTTCACCTCATTTGTCTGTTCCCTTTTTTAAATCTTTATTACACACACATATGCTGATACATGTGCACATGGAAACACGTCCATTTATCCTATTATGGCTATGAGGTCAGACTTTATTGGTCAACATTTTTAGAGTACACTTAGTTTGATTGCTGTGTGAACCCCAACCCATACTATATCACCTATTCCTTAATAAGTGAAAAAAAAATAAAGTTTTGGATCATTGAGAATTTTGATTTAGTCCCATATGTTGGCAACATTTCATCCTCTCGATCAGTTACCCACCCACCATAACATTTCACAAATGAGTGCTGGGCTTTGTCCGATTATGCCATGCTGAGTGGTTTTTATCCCAATAAATCCTCTTGTTATCCTGCACTAATATCTCCAAGTGATTTCATACTTTGGTGCAATGTTAGATAAAAGCAATCAATGGGACTGAAGGTTGAATAAATGTTTCCTTTTTGTGTGTGAAATGTAAACATGCTCTGCTCCTTTGAATCTTTCTTTATTTTGTCAGTGATATTTAAATTTGGCAGAGGACTTAACCTTTCATTCGACATCTCTTGAGGTTTGCACACTGGCAAGACTTCAGAACGGTAAATGCAATGTGAGTCTTTCTTTCTGATATTTTTTTGTTCTTTGTGTTTCTGTCCCAGGAGATTTTTGTTTCACATTTTCCATCTCTCAGTCTTTCTCTGACTATGCCTAGTTTGTGATGTAATTATTGCTTTGGGCACTGGGCACCTTCAAGGATACAGTAGGTTGAGGGTCATTCCAACCCCATTGCCTCTAAAGCTTCCTTTTTTTTTGTATTTACTAAATTATTGGTATATTGAAACACAATTTGTTTATGGTCTTGCTAAATGTTCTCTTTGTCTTCATTTAAAATACTTACAGCTTTTCTAAAACAAAGAGTATGTTATATCCCTAAATTAATAGCTTTCATTGTGCTGTGCCTATCTAAGACATAAGTTCATAATTTCTTCATATATTTTGTGTTGGACTATTCTCAGCAAAAACCATTTCAGTGGCTGCACTGAAATAAGTCAAGTTACGTGCAATATTTACTGAGCGATTTAATGAAAATAAGTTCTAGATTCTGTTGGTCCTTCTGATTTCACAGACCCTGTACTGGCTTGGTTGAAAAAAAAAAGGCAGATTTTGGCTTCAAGCAATAATTACTGACTTATACAACAGTATGTAATTGAGCACTGCAAGCTTATTAACACACACATGCAGTGACACATAATTCTGTATCAGTCAGTTGATTTAAAACTCAAGCATGACATTGCTGTTTCAAATGATCTCATTTGGGAGATAGAAGATACCATAAGCTTATCAAAAAAAGGGTGTGTAGGTTCATTCTAAATATGGCCATTTGCTGAGTGCAATTTATATATATATATATATATATATATATATATATATATATATATATATATATATATATATATATATATATATATATATATATATATATATATAAATTGCACTCAGCAAATTATATATATATATTTATAGATAGATAGATAGATAGATAGATAGATAGATAGATAGATAGATAGATAGATAGATAGATAGATAGATAGATAGATAGATAGATAGATAGATAGATAGATAGATAGATAGATTGACCACCCACGTTTTCTAAATACCCAACCATTCAACTACCATTCAACTACCAGTCCTGTGTTTTCTTCTGATTCTCAGTGTTTGCTTGTTGATTGGTATTTGAAGATCATAACTAGCTTGGTCCTAGACTAGGAATGGCTGCAGAGAATGAATGGAGAGAGGAGTTAAAAAAAGGGGTAGGAAGGGATCGGTTTGAGAGCACTATTGATGGAAGGGAGAGCACAGACAGGCGGCTAAGGGAAGGGTGAGAGAACATGGAGTCATCAGGAGAGGATTGTGAAGGATGTGCCCCTTGGAGGAAGTAGGAAGTTTTCTTTGCTCCTTTGTCCCTGAAAGAAGCTGTAATTGTCCAATTAACCAAAGGGAGGAGTCCAAAGCAGAGCCAGCAAGTTGGGTAATGAAGTGCAAGAAGTTTGTGTGATTTGTGTGAGTGTTCGGGTTGCCGTCTCCTTTTGGGGAAAAGGGAATTATCTCCACTTTGCTGAAAAAGCCAATCTGTCTCTGAGCTCGGTGCTGAAGTTGCAGTATGCTGCAGGTGCTGCATACAAACAGGCAAGTCCTACTTTTTGTGGATGCATGTATGCTGGTGTGTAGTCGGCTATGTGAATATTATCTTGCCTGTGTGTATTTGACTGGTTTTGTGTGATTATGTTGATAGCTCAACTAACCTTGGCATTTCCGTGCAGTGTTGAGAATTGCTGTGTTCAAATCAGTGCAGTGAGCTCGGCTGTAGCTGTGCTTCTGCTATACAGAGTACATGCACTTCACTGGCTATCTACAGCATACTGCACCATTCTAACATCTTGCAGCTTGTCGGTTGTGAAACTGAAAAATGCATTGAAAATTGAGACATTCTATAATCATAGCTGCAAAAGAAAAATCAACAAATCTGATAAGGATTAAGAATATATATTTAATACAATTGAGAGAATTGCCTTGAAATCACAGTAACCTCTCAAACACATCATTCAACTGTGCTGCAGTGCAGGAGTTTGACTGACCCAGTATGTTAAAAGAGAGCGAGTGAGAGTGAAGGAGGTGGAGGAAGGGAGAGAAGAGAGAGGTGTAGATCGTGCCAATGCAAGAATAAGGGAGAGAGGGTGATTCTCAGCCCACTGCTACTTCTTCTGCCTTTCTGTGCTGTAAAGTTTCACGTTTGTATTGTTAGCCTTGTGAATTTTAGGTCCCCTGAGATTGTGGCCCTCTCTCCTGTCTGAAAATACTGCAAGTTTGGGGGAAAGTTGCAGGCATTTGTGCTGCTCAGCAGTGTGCTCCAGTCTTCACTTGGGTATGTTGGAAAGATTAACACATCTGTGCTGTTATCACTCATTTCAAGAAAGGGGAGGGAAGGCATCATTTCGGAAAATGAAATATAGAGCATGGTGTCCCTGCTGGTACTCATTTCTTTTTTTTATATCACAGTAAGAGGTCTACTTTGTGCTTCAGAATGGCCTGTAATGAAATTCCCATGGACTATTTTGTTAGTATTCTCTTTTTCTAATGAGGTGACATTTACACAAAGTCACAACGAGTATATCCCCTCATGTCTGCTAATTTAAGCCAATTCCCAAGCCATTTTTTTTTCACTTTTTGGTGCATTGTTTTGATTTGTTTTTCATTATTTTTGTATGTCCCTCAGCTTCCCATCTGTCTGTTATCTGTTGACCTT